>NC_074702.1:24820741-25120741 GCF_029448725.1 Salvelinus fontinalis | reverse complement strand
ATTGTTTTAGTGTGTATGTGTATTGTGACTGTGTAATTGTCCTTAGCTGTCCTGGGACTATGGGTGCAAACGATCTTTTGGCTAACCCCGGCACATTTACATGGATGTTGCATTATAGTAATATTGATGTTGATTAATGTGCATTGTCCCCTATAAATAAATAAAACAAACAAACTGGGATTTCACCTATACAGGTTATTCCCCTCTTGAACTACAATGCTGCCCTATGTGCAGTAGGGTTTGCTACTTGTATTGGCTTAAACAATAACATCAGTGGCTGTAAATGTGAAATCTAAACTCACTACCAGAGAAATACAATGAAATAATTTGTAGTAAACATGCAGAGAGTGGTATGTACTGTGAGACTGTGATAAGACATTACGGCTGTCACGCAGTGTACTTTCCGGTATGTTCAGAAGGACATGATTGCAATAGTCAAGATAATAACAATAATAATTTGGGGGGTGCTTATATTTGTCCTGTTACACACTTGTACAAGATACAAGTAGTTGTGAAGGTATGCATAGTGAGTGAGAGAACGTTCTGGCAAGGATCAATTTGACTGCATTACCTGTCATATGGTATAGGACATGAGACTGGGTCCATTCTATTAGAGTCTCATTATTGAAAATACCACTAAATATTCATACAACATCCACCGTTTTTGGACCAAATATAACTGTAGAGCCATTAGACTATTACTGTGTGATGATAAATCAGACATTACTGTTATCACCAAGTGATTTTACATTGTGTCACATTTTCCTCATTGAAACATCCTATAATTAAGTCTAAGATTAGGAATTTCACATTATGAAAAAGTATTGCAAATACAATGGTCCACTGTCCACAATTCTGTGTTACTACAATTTACATATACATCATTAATAAATGAGTAGCTTGATATGAATAAAATGAAACACAATGACCAGGATCTCAACTCACCTAGCGTGTCTTGTAGTGTCCTTGTACAAACAAATCGGTCTGCTGCATACCATGCTGCATTTCAGAGACATGTTCTTTAGACAGGGTTTCCCCCCTTTTTCACTTGAGTTGAGGCTCGATGCGATGGAGTTTTTTCTTCACTGTGAGTTGTGGTTGGAAAGAAAGGAGGGAGTGAAAGCAAAGCATCACCTCAAAGTCTAGGTTGACTTTGGTCACATTGACCCTGGGACTGGTAAATTAGCAACTGATGAGGTCATATTCTTCTATGAAAATGTATTTTAGCCTGGTCCAAGATCTGTTTATGCTTATGCCTACTCCATTATCAAGCCAGGCATGACAATTCCATAAGGAGTTGGCAAAAGAGCCAGGCTATGATTTATTTGATTTCCCTTCTGCGTTTATAACATGTTTTCTTGTTATGACAACAAAAAAATAATTTTAATAATCAATAAACCCAGGTATTTTATCTATTATTTTATGAAATACTGTAGATAAAGTACAGTTGTAAAGTAACTTTTAAAATGAACGAAACCTTTCATCCATACTGGCCCATTGTAGAAGTGCTCAGAAAGTGACTTCTTAGACCTGAATGCCAAAACATTAAAGAGATAGAGGTGCTCAAAATTGACATATTTTTTATACCCCACAATAATGAGACATCCATGTCTTCATCACTGGAAATGACAAATGGTTGAGATTGATATCATTTAAAAGCTTACAAACAGGGGTGTCAAACTATTCAATAATTTATTGGAAATTTGGGGGGTATAACATTTGTCATTTTATAACCGTATATGTCAATTATCTAAAAACGTGTCAACTCCGATTTTTATCATATTCAGATGTTGTAGCTTAGACCCTACTTTACTTAATCTGAGGTTGTTGTGTTGTGCCCACCATCGGTGGAGACACAACATGCTCTTGAATACAGGGTGGGTGTCATGTTTTGGCTGATAAATTTACTAAAATGGGAATAAAATTGAAATTTTAACCTTCAAATGGTACCAAAGAGATGGTCGAAAGTCCACACACTAGAAAATGTTGACTTTAAATTAAAATCAAATTTTATTTGTCACATATGCCGAATACAACAGTGAAATGTTTACTTACAAGCCCTTAACGAACAATGCAGTTTAAAGAAAAATACAATAAATAAATAAATTAAAGTAACAAATAATTAAAGAGCAGCAGTAAAAATAACAATAGCGAGGCTATATACAGGGGGTACCGGTACAGAGTCAATGTGCGGGGGCACCGGTTAGTTGAGGTAATTGAGGTATTAAAGTGACTATGCAGCAGCGTAAAAGGAAGGTGGGGGGGAGAGAACAGAGAGAACAGTCTATAACTAGGGTTGCTGGAGTCTTATTATTATTATTTTTAAATGTAACCCCTTTTTCTCCCCAATTTCATGGTATCCAATTGGAAGTTACAGTCCTGTCCCATCGCTGCAACTCCCGTACGGACTCAGGAGAGGCGAAGGTTGAGAGCTGTGCATCCTCTGAAACACAACCCAACCAAGCAGCACTGCTTCTTGACACAATGCCTACTTAGCCTGGAAGCCAGCCGCACCAATGTGTCGGTGGAAACACCGTACATCTGGCGACTGTGTCAGCGTGTACTTCGCCCGGTCCGCCACAGGAGTCGCTAGTGCGCGATAGGACAAGGACATCCCTGCCGGCCAAACTCTCCCCTAACCCGGACAGCGCTAAGCCAATTGTGCGCCGCCCCATGGGTCTCCCGGTCGCGTCCGGCTGCGACAGAGCCTGGACTCTCTAGTGGCACAGCTTAGAACACTGCGTCACTCGGGAGGCCCAAGTTTCTGGAGTCTTTGACAATTTTTAGGGCCTTCCTCTGACACTGGTATAGAGGTCCTGGATGGCAGGAAGCTTGGCCCCAGTGATGTACTGGGCCGTACACACTACCCTCGGTAGTGTCTTGCGGTCGGAGGCCGAGCAGTTGCCATACAAGGCAGTGATGCAACCCATCAGGATGCTCTCGATGGTGCAGCTGTAGAAACTTTTGAGGATCTAAGGACCCATGTCAAATCTTTTCAGTCTCCTTAGGAGGAATAGGCTTTGTCATGCCCTCTTCACAACTGTCTTGGTGTGCTTGGACCATGATAGTTTGTTGGTGATGTGGACGCCAAGGAACTTGAAGCTATCAACCTGCTCCACTACAGCCCAGTCGATGAGAATGGGGGCGTGCTCGGTCCTCCTATTCTTGTAGTCCACAATCATCTCCTTTGTCTTGAATGGGAATATCTGTTTTTTAAATGATACTGTCAATCTTCCATAGGAAACCTATTGAAATCATAGAAATATAGATAATAGAATAGATATTTAAGTTTACATTCAACAGTGGGTGGACCCGTGACCATCTTTGTGGTAGTAATTAGAAGTAAAAATGTAAATTCAATTAAAATGTCAATGGCATACCAGCTAAATTGCAGTGGTCTGAAAGGATAGTTCCATTCAATGAATTATATATGATTGAAATGACACCCACCCTGTATTCAAGAGCATGCTTTGTCTCAACTGATGGCGAGCACAACACAAGAACGTCAAACGTTTGAGTTTGAATGCATAAACTCGGATTCTTTTCCCATATGTTGTAGCTTAGACCCTATTTTACATCATCTAGATTTTACGGTGATGAAGACATGGATGTCTCATAGTATGGTATGCAAAGCGGGTCAACTGAGCACTTTTATCTCCTGAATGTTTTGGCATTCAGGTCCAAAAAGTCTCTTTCTGACCATGGGCAAACATGCATGAAAAGTTTTGTTTAAATCAAAAGGGATGCTGTCAAAAAGTGATTGAATTCAAATGGATTTACCCTAAGAAAAATACTTTGAAGCACTACTTGAAGCCTTTTACTGCAGTGGGCTAAATCAGGGTTACACAGGGTGTTCTTGGTAGTCTTAAACAAATCTACTTTGAAACCAAAGTATACACCTCACACACAGTGGTTATGAGCTTTAAGAAAAGAAGACACCTGTACCATGTCAGATATAGTTTAAATGTATTACATTTTGAGTTTGCATCCCAATATTACACTTTATAAGCATCACAGTACACTGAAAAGTTAAAAAAAAAAACTGTGACATAGAAACATTGGATTTTCAGTGTTTAAAAATAATGATTTTACAACTTTTACTTTTACTCCACTAACATTCCTAAAGAAAATATGTACTTTTTACTCCCATACATTTTCCCTGACACCCAAAAGTACTTGTTACATTTTGGATGCGGGGCAGGAAAGCGATGGAGCGATTACAGAGCGATTACAGAGCGATTACAGAGCGATTACAGAGCGATTACAGAGCGATTACAGAGCGATTACAGAGCGATATCAGTGACAACAGAAACTGTATTTGAATTCAATACTTTTTTATTTGCATTAAGATATTGAATTTAAATGCAATATTTTTACATTTGCAATGCACAACTGTAATCATTGAACTAATAACTTGAACATGTATTTCATGATTTGAAAATTATTTGAATGAATATTGCATTCAGTTTTAAAATTCTATTACAATTTAATTGAATATTCTAATTCAATATTTATATATTCTGTTTCAATGTGGTGGATATTGCATTCATTGTCTGCGTATCAAGTTTACAAACTATCATTTCAAGTTTATCATCATTTCACATATTCAACATCTCAGATGCATTTAGATTCAGTTTTCAAATTCAGTTCACTTTCACATATACTTGAGTCATTTTCTATTAAGGTATCTTTACTTTTACTCAAGTATGACAGTACGGGCAAAGAGAAGGTGACAAAACCACTATCATCTCTGTAGCGAGGAACTATAGGCTAGTAAGGCTAAAGATGAGTAAGGCACAACATTGACAGATGTGGGCGGCATGTGTTTTCCCATACATATTTATAGGTGTCAGCGAGTTCGAAGGGCACAAAAACATGACAGGGAGTTTTCTTCATGGTTTCATACACCAGCTGGCAGCCACTGTGACTCAATCTGACTTTACATACATAGGGTATGGGAATAGCCATAGGGTATGGGAATAGCCATAGGGTATGGGAATAGCCATAGGGTATGGGAAAGCAGATGCGTGAAGTTGAACACTGTTGATTTCATAAACAAGACTGAAAGTAACTTTTAGAAAGTGTAGAGAAAGCGAAAGAGAGAGAGAGAGAGAGAGAGAGAGAGAGAAGAGAGAGATGAGAGAGAGAGAGAGAGAGAGAGAGAGAGAGAGAGAGAGAGACGAGAGAGAGAGAGCGAGAGATGAGAGAGAGACGAAGAGAGAGAGAGCGATCGAGAGGAGAGAGAAGAGAGAGAGTGAGAAGAGAGAGGAGAGGAGAGATATGAGAGAGGTGAGAGAGGTGAGAGAGAGGAGAGAGAGAGGAGAGAGACGATGAGAGAGAGAGAGAGAGAGGAGAGAGAGGAGAGAGAGACTGAGGGGGAGAGACCGACGAGGAGAGAGACAGCAGGAGAGAGAGAGCAGAGAGAGAGACAGAGAGAGAGACAGAGACGAGAGACAGAGACGAGAGACAGAGACGAGACAGAGACCAGAGACAGAGACAGAGACAGAGACAGAGACAGAGACAGAGACAGAGACAGAGACAGAGACAGAGACAGAGACAGAGACAGAGACAGAGACAGAGACAGACAGACAGACAGACAGACAGACAGACAGACAGACAGACAGACAGACAGACAGACAGACAGACAGACAGACAGACAGACAGACAGACAGACAGACAGAGAGAGAGAGAGAGAGAGAGAGAGAGAGAGAGAGAGAGAGAGAGAGAGTGTTTACTGGTAGATTTCTATGTCCTGTTCTTGGTTTCATGCGCCATGGCACATCCTCAATCAACCTGCCTGTGCTTTCCTTGACACACACACAGATGGTTTAGGTGCTTACCCAATGCAGGCACAATTCTCACAATTCTCAGACAAGGCCTTCAATCATGTTTGCCTCTTAGTCTGCAGAAGTGCAGGCACTGCTGTTGTTGAAAGCAGAAACCTTCTGGCATCCATCTAATTATGTTATGTTCAGTTTCTGTTCCGTTTTAGATGATTGATCAGTTTCTGTTCAGTTTTAGATGACTTATCAGTTTCTGTTCAGTTTTAGATGACTTATCAGTTTCTGTTTAGTTTTAGATAACTTATCAGTTTCTGTTCAGTTTTAGATAACTTATCGGTTTCTGTTCAGTTTTAGATAACTTATCTGTTTCTGTTCAGTTTTAGATGACTTATCAGTTTCTGATCAGTTTTAGATGATTTATCATCTTCTGTTCAGTTTTAGATAATTGATTTCAATCTGTATAGCATCGAAGATGTGTTTGGCTCAATATTGGTATATACCAGCGGTCACATTCCTGGTCAGGGAGAACTAAAGGGTGTTTCTGCCCAGCAATACCACTTGATTAGTGTTTCACTAGTGAACTGCTCATCAACAATCAGGTGTGTTAGAGGTGTGCTGGAAGAACGATCGTTTGACAGTAATGAATTATTATGCAGGGAAGAGTTTGATTGCCTATTTTTGGGCTTAACAAGATATGCTTTCATATACTGTAAATAGCATTGATATTTGAGAAACGACCCAGAAATGAAAAGAGGAACACACTGGGAATAGAACCTCAGCTGTACGGTGACTATATTAACTTATTGAAACTAGTCCTGCTGAGATTGAAACAAGTCCTGCTGAGATTGAAACAAGTCCTGCTGAGATTGAAACAAGTCCTGCTGAGATTGAAACAAGTCCTGCTGAGATTGAAACAAGTCCTGCTGAGATTGAGGCTGTCCTATTATGGACATCGTACAGGTGAGAGAGAAAGGTAAGAATCTAACGTCATTCTGACGGAGACGGGAAGTAAATTCTCACCCTGACCTCTGTACTTTCTGCCGGTCAACAAGTTGTTTCACGCCAAAGTGTATCTGGGAAGTCAAGTGTCTTCATGTTGGTGCGTCACAAGTCTTTGAAAGTGTGTAAATCAGAGAGATAAATGGAGAGGGGGAGGGAGAGAGACAAGGATTTCATCATGGTTTCAGGATGTTTTCTGACATACATATTAGCCCCGGGCATAGCTGAAACAAAGAGCTACTTGAAGGGTGACATTGTTAGCTACATGTTAACTTTGTCTAACTCAGCCATTGAGTGTCTCCTGTCACTGGTAGCAACCACTGGTATGTCAATCATTTCTAACCAGGGCCCTTATTCATAAAGCTTCTCAGAGTAGAAGTGCTAATAGGATCAGGTTCTCTATCTATGTAATCTTATTCATTATCTGAAAGGTGAAACTGATCCTAGATCAGCACTCCTGCTCTGCTTTCTGAATACGGGTCCAGAGCTACAGCATAGGATTCAAAATGTTACATAAGCATAAGGACACTGTTGTTTGGCTTTTCCTTGAGGCTACAGGTAAAAACCCACATAACCTGATAATGTCAAGTACTGGACATTGTGCTTTGTCACTGATGCCAGTGCAGATGAAAGCCGTGCTATTTTACATCAATAAATGGCTTTGACATAATTTTTATGTATTGTATTTTTTTAAATTTTTAATTTTTAATTTGACCTTTATTTAACTAGGCAAGTCAGTTAAGAACAAATTCTTATTTACAATGACGGCCTAGAAACAGTGGGTTAACTGCCTTGTTCAGGGGCAGAACGACAGATTGTTACCTTGTCAGCTCAAGGAGTCAATCTAGCAACCTTTTGGTTACTGGCCCAACGCTCTAACCACTAGGCTACCTGCCTCCTGTATAGGAAAATGTGTATTGTCAGTGTAGTGTATACTGTAGGTGTTTTCATAGGACCAGACATGGGAGTCTGTTATTGTATTTAAGCCATAGAAATTACAAGTACAATGCACCCCAAATCCCTAGTCTACCCCATCATATATCCCTATTTTCTTGATTTTGACCTGCAGGTCAAAGACATAACCTTACAAGAAATAACAGGACAGGTGAAAGCACATTTCCCCGTTTCTGCTTTCAGTCACCCTGTGTATTATTACATTAGAGCAAATGAAGAAGAGAACTGTTGATGACCAATCTAGTTGTGAACAACTTTGGTGCTCTGAGCTTCTGCTCTGTCAGTAGCATCATGGGAATTTCCCCTGCACTGTCAGTGTAACTACGTGGGTGGCTCCTCCCCCATAAACTAGCCCTGGATTATTTTTGAAATATATGAATGGTATTTAGATGTAGGTCAGCGGAGGCTTCTGAGGGGAGGACTGCTCATAATAATGGCTGGAATGGAGTCAATGGAATGGTATCAACCACATGGAAACCAAGTGTTTGATACCATTCCATTGACTCCATTCCAGATATTATTATGAGCCATCCTCCACTCAGCAGCCTCCATTGATGGAGGTAGGCAAACAGTGGAACAATGCAGTTCAGTGAACCATGACTGTTAAGTCATCCCTCACAAAAAGAGAAATGTGTGAAAGTGAAATATTTGCCTGGAAATAGGCCCTTTTAGAAAGCTTGATAACTGTGTGCCTTGTCACTGCAAGTTTAAATGAGCGAAGGAAAATGCTTAGAAGTCTAAGCATGGGTCACTAGTGCTATTCTAAACATTCTGAGACTTTGAATAGCTGTTATTTTTTCTGTTTATTTGTTTTACTATCACACATGGGAAATGAGAGGAGAGTTCTTCATTTGAATTAGTTCCACGTTTCTGAGTTAGATCAAAGTTAGAGTGGGCAATACGCTAATATTAAACTGTCAAAAGGAAACCTATTTTGATGCATAGCATGATCTTGATTGAAGATTCTAACAAATAGCAGGCAGCCTGTAATAGATTGTGGAGATAGATATGAGCAAATGTAATTTAATAACCACAAAATGGAAGTAGTGATAAGAAGTGCATAAAAATACAAGTGAACGAATCATTTAGATTCTTACCTCAGTGCTACGCCTTACTCTCCAATTTACAAAGCTCTGAAAGAAACACATACACACATATACATATATATATATATACACACTACCGTTCAAAAGTTTGGGGTCACTTAGAAATGTCCTTGTTTTTGAAAGAAAAGCAACTTCTGTTTCCATTAAAATAACATCAAATTGATCAGAAATACAGTGTAGACATCGTTAATGTTGTAAATGACTATTATAGCTGGAAACGGCTGATTTTTAATGGAATATCTACATAGGCATACAGAGGCCCATTATCAGCAACCATCACTCCAGTGTTCCAATGGCATGTTGCGTTAGCTTATCCAAGTTTATCATTTTAAAAGGCTAATTGATCATTAGAAAAACTTTAAGTAATTATGTTAGCACAGCTGAAAACTGTTGTTCTGATTAAAGAAGCAATAAAACTGGCCTTCTTTAGACTAGTTGAGTATCTGGAGCATCAGCATTTGTGGGTTCGATTACAGGCTCAAAATGGCCAGAAACAAAGAACATTCTTCTGAAACTCGTCAGTATATTCTTGTTCTGAGAAATGAAGGCTATTCCATGTGAGAAATTGCCAAAAAACTGAAGATCTCATACAACGCTGTGCACTACTCCCTTCACAGAAAAGCACAAACTGGCTCTAACCAGAATAGAAAGAGGAGTGGGAGGCCACGGTGAACCACTAAGCTAGAGGACAAGTACATTAGAGTGTCTAGCTTGAGAAACAGACGCCTCACAAGTCCTCAACTGGCAGCATCATTAAATAGTACCCCGCAAAACACCAGTCTCAACGTCAACAGTGAAGAGGCGACTCCGGGATGCTGCCCTTCTAGTCAGAGTTGCAAAGAAAAAGCCATATCTCAGACTGGTCAATAACAAGAAAAGATTAAGATGGGCAAAAGAACACAGAAACTGGACAGAGGAACTCTGCCTCGACGGCCAGCATCCCGGAGTCTGTAATCGAAAACACAAATGCTGATCCTCCAGATACTCAACTAGTCTAAAGGCCAGTTTTATTTCTTCTTTAAATCAGCACAACAGTTTTCAGCTGTGCTAACATAATTGCAAAAGGGGTTTCTCATGATCAATTAGCCTTTTAAAATGATAAACTTGGATTAGGTAACACAACGTGCCATTGGAACACAGGAGTGATGGTTTGCTGATAATGGGCCTCAGTACGCCCATGTAGATATTCCATTAAAAAATCTGCTGTTTCCAGCTACAATAGTCATTTACAACATTAACAATGTCTACACTGTATTTCTGATCAATTTGATGTTATTTTAATGGACAAAAAAATTGCTTTTCTTTCAAAAACAAGGACATTTCTAAGTAGAACTATAGAACAAATGAACAAAATATTTTCACTGGTGGTCCAAGTCCATTTGTTCTATAGTGAGGTTAGATTATGTACCAAAACCACAAACCTTTCTCTTGAGGGAGATGGACAAATCTGTCCATATTTTTACAAGCTGTTTGGGTCTGAAACACCTTCACCACTTTATTATCCAATAAGGCACTGTCACGAGCTGGTAAAAAGAAAATACACGATTTTCATTGAGGACCACTTACAGTGCAAATATGCAAATATTGTTTGCATCTCTAAGCACATTAACCCTTTGGGCAGCTATACAATGTCCTTGTTATACAATTTAAAACACATAATATGGAACATGTAACATGTACATTGTATACATGTAATATTTAATTAAACAGCAATGTGAGGTATTAATAATAGTATGTATCTCAATTCTTAGATTTTCTCAGCTTTGCTTCAATTCCCTGTATTCCATCACAGTATGGAATCATTGATGACTCCTGGGCTGACCGTAAAGCATGAATCTGTTGAGGGTGTCGTGTGTCTCTAGTGGTTCCAAGTGACGCTCTATCTCCTGCAGCAGGATACACTGGGTGCAGTTCAGCCACTCTCCACTCCACACTAGAGTTTGCAGCTCAGGCCTGCCTGTGTCAAACCAACAGGGAAATCATTATTCAATGGGCTAACATAGTTTTGCTCAAGTTTTGTTCACACATACAGTGAGCTCCAAAGGTATTGGGACAGTGACACTTTTTGTTGTTGTTTTGGCTCTGTATAAAGTGCAGACTGTCAGCTTTAATTTGAGGGTATTTTGATCCATATCGGGTGAACCGTTTAGAAATTATAACACATTATGTACATAGTCCACCCATTTTGGGTGACCAAAAGTATTGGGACATATTCACTTATCTGTAAAAAGTAAAATATTTGGTCTCACATTCATAGCACGCAATGACTATATCAAGCCTGTGACGCTACAAATTTGTTTTATGCATTTGCTGTTTGTGTTGGATGTGTTTCAGATCATTTTGTGCCACATTTAAATGAACGGTAAATAATGTAGTGTCATTTTGGAGTCACTTTTATTGTAAATAAGAATAGAATATGTTGCCAAACATTTCTGCATTAATGTGAATGCTACCATGATTACGGATAATGAGTGAGAAAGTTTGAGGCTTAACTATCATACCCCCCAAAAAAATGCTAACCTCCCCTGATATTGTAATGGTGAGCAGTTAGCATGTCTTGGGATTATGATATTTGTGTGTCTATAACTTTGGGACCAAATTCTAAACTTTTGGACTACTTTAATTACACATAAGTGAATTTGTCCCAATAGCCTTGGTCCCCTCAAATGGGGGTACTATGTACAAAAAGTGCTGTAATTTCTAATAGTCATTATATCATTATATCACTTCATAGTCATTATATCATTTCAAATCCAAAGGGCTGGAGCCAAAACAACAAAAAATGTGTCACTGTCCCAATACTTTTTCAATGGGTCAATATACTCATTGGCCCATTGAAAGGCTGAGTTAAGAGAACAAAACTCAAATTAAAAGTTGCTTCTAAGTTAGTGGGAGTGGATGTAAGTTACCTTCTGATGTCAAATCATCTTTGCCAGACTGAATAGTATAGGTCCAGTTTTTCATAATGCAATGAACACCCCTAAAATGGAATAAAATATGTGCATTATCACACAGACAGCTTCTACTGTAATTTTGTAAACAACACTGACATTCTCCTATACTTTCAAATTGTTAGTCAGTGTAGAATAGTCCACAAGCATTGCAACACCATATAGGGTGTAATTAAGCCTGTTGAACTGTGTACAACTGGGTCAAATTTGGGTCAGTAACAGACCAAGGATATGTTCAAAATAATCTCTCTCTTCTTCCGTTTCTCAATACTGTTATAAGAAACTCCCTCTAGCCCATGCATATCCAAATCCAATGCTTTTACATTTCTGGGGAGAAGTGAACAAGTGCACACTTCAGGAAGAAGGAAAGATTATTGGGACATACCCCAAGTGGGCTTCTCTGCCAGTATGATTGTGTCAGCTATCCCTGGTCTCTTACACGCGCATGGCTCCGGTCAACAGTAGTGTATTTTTAGAGGTCTCATTCAGGTGAAACACAGTGCTGTCCATCTGTCTGAACATCTGCACATCCGACTCCTTCACACCAGCCGCTGCAATGAAGTACCATTTGCCAAGATACTGAGAGAGAGAGAGAGAGAGAGAGAGAGAGAGAGAGAGAGAGAGAGAGAGAGAGAGAGAGAGACAGAGAGACAGAGAGACAGAGAGAGAGAGAGAGAGAGAGAGAGAGAGAGAGAGAGAGAGAGAGAGAGAGAGAGAGAGAGAGAGAGAGAGAGAGAGAGAGAGAAAAAGAAAGATTTGTGAAAGGAGGAAAAGAGAGGGGGAGAATTAAATGAAAGGAGACATCTATTTTAAGACATTACTGACAAAAAAACGACCACCACTGTTAGAAAACAGTGGGTGGGGAAAGCGTAAGATGACAAGTGAAAGGCCAATGTGAAATAATCTGAAACTGAAACTGTGAAACCATTTGTTGAGGTGTTGTCCATATCCAGCCATTACGGAAAAACCACATGAATGTCGATGTTCTGTAAGGTACAACCATATACTGTATGCTGTAGGACTCTAATTACACCATTCTGTCAAACCAAATCACATATGGTGGGAAGTCTGTACAGCAAACTGCATTGTGTATGTTGTTTGTGGGGCTCACTTGTAAAAGTGACTCCCTGTATGTTTTAACTCAATGTTGACTCCCTGTATAAATACAGTTGAAATAAAATAAATTAAAAGGTTCATTATGGGTCACACATATTTTTTGTAAATATATTAAAAGACCAAAACGCAATAATAATTTGAGAATCATCATGAAGGGCTCATGATGTTTGATATATCATCGCTTGTGCATAATAACCTAATTGACAGGTCATAATAGTGGTAAAAACACAGATATTACATCTGCATATCTGTCTTACCTGTTGGGTATTGAGACTGCTTGTAGATAGGAGGACTGGTTGGGAGCAGGGGGAGAAGAGCTGACCCAACCACCCATTCACAAAGAGCAAGAACGAATACACTTCCTTGGCCTCTAACATACCTGAACCGCCTCAATCAACTTGTGGCCTAAAAGAAACCTGGCAATTGATCTCTCTTTCTGGGCTTGATATTTCTGTGTCCGGATTGAGCTTCAAACATTTTAGGATTGTGGTAATCATTAACCACTTGTTTGTTAGCACAACTTTCCACCATCCCACATAGTCCAAAGGCCCACGTACCAAAAGGTGTTGTTCCATGGTCCATGAAGAGGGACCGAAATATGTCAACATTATTGCCTATAAGTATTTTTGTGTGGGTGGCCTTTAAAGTAAGAAGTGTTTGAGCATTTACCCAATTTTAGGAAATAGGCCTGCTTCTACACCCCATATTATCCTCACCATCCATCAGCCCCCATGTTGGTGGATGGGTTTCAATATGACTGTCATTTCTGCAGACTACACTGGTAATGCACATCCCACAGGTTATTGAGGTTATCATGTTTTGTCATGTTTTGTAAGACAGTATCACAGTGCTAGAGTATCTACCAAGCGGTGTCAACGTAATTAATTATCCCTGTGGTATGCATTAGGGCCAGTAGTGTTCCTGAATATGTGAGCCTGAATAGGAAAAACCCCTGGCACACTACCATACACATACTCAACTTTTTGAATGTTTCATACAGTAGGTAGACCTGAATAGGATGTCCTTATATTCTGATTTGTGAACAACTTGTGCATATTCATTTGACTCGTGTCTGGAAGATAACGTTTTGATGAGGAGAACAAAGAGAACATTGCTTCCATTTGCTGCAGTCGGATCAACTTTTCAGGGGTTCTTTGTCTCTTAATGGAACATACTAACAATACTAACAATGTCACACTTATAAAGTTCCAAATGTAATGCTGAAAAGCACATCTGATCATTAGATAATTTTTATAATGTAACTACCCACTGGGCACAAACTGGTTGAATCAACGTTGTTTCAACGTAATTTGTCAATGCATCGTGCCGTGGAATCTGTGTGGAAAATACATTGGATTTGAAAAAAGTCCTCAACGTCAACGGTTGTTTTGAGGGTGAAATTTCAACCACCGGATGATGTTATCATGGTCACTGAGTGTTCTGCTTTATGTGAAGAATCTGGAGGCGAATGTCACTTTGGTTGACTTTAACGAAACAATAAGTAACATAACACAGGAGACGATCTTCACTGGACTTGTTACGACGGACGCACGCGGACCTTACTTGCCCGATCACCTTTTATATGACGTCATGAATATACCTGTGCCATGCGTTATAATAAAATAGTTCCAATACAACACATCACCCTTTCTTCTTCTTTTAAGACATGTGTTTCTAAAATGTCAAAACATCACATACTATTTATAGTTCATCACTCTGTAATACACTTGTCTCAACATATGAATTCATAAACAAACTTTTCTGTCTTTAAAGTTCAACAACTCGTGAAACATCAACTCATTTTCTGTCTTTAACATTCGCTAAAACAGTCGTTGCTTCTTCAACACAAACTATATTCTACTCTAAGGTGAGTTGGGTGGACTGCCAGTCACCTTCATAGCTGCAGTGGGGTTCTTCTGTCGCATAATGCAGGCTGTGTGTTAATTACTGCACATACTCTCCGTATCTGTCTGGTGGTTTGACAACTGTACCACGAGAAGGCATGTGTACCGGAGTCTGTGGTTCTGTGACAGGAGGTGGGTCGGCATCTGGAATAGGTAAGCGCAACTCTGTGTCAAATTCTGGGTGTTCCTCTCCACCCATTTGACAAGTCTCTGAAGCACTGTGGAAGGGTTTCAGGTGGTGTGGATTCCTGTGCAGCACTCCGTATCTGTCTGGACCAAGTATGACCTGGGTGTGTCACATCGTTGAAGCACTGACACCGTCTTTGTCCAGCCTTGTTCGTCGCCCAGCTTCAAGACGACGTTCACTCCGTGCTGGAGTTCTGGAAGGGGTTCTGATTTTATACCTGTTATACTTTGGCTGCATACTTAGGCCATCCTGTTGTCACATAGTGTTTCACCATCTGCAGCTCTGCATCTTGTTGTGTCTGCTTCTTGACGACATCAAGCTTGGTGGGTGAGATAGGCCATGCTGTATGAACTGCATCCTCATAGGCCTCGATTTCACTGGTCTGCTCTGCAAAATCTCCTATAACAACTGCAAGGGGATGTCTGGAAAGGGTGGGTGTATGTTATAACAAGCAGTTTCCCCGGCACATACTTGGCTGTAGGGTAATAACGCATCATGCGCATCAACAGTCTCTGACACCTCAAAGGCACTAAGTCAAGGTCTTTACAGTTTATTAAGAGGTTTGTGATCACTCTGCAGTGTGAATGTATCTAGGCCATACAGATATCTGGTAAACTTCTCACATGCCCAGACTGCTGCGAGACACTCCTTTTCTATCTGTGCACGGCGCTTCTCTGCATCTGTGAGAGTCCTGGAGCAATAAGCTACTGGCTTTAACTGTCCACCTTGTTTCTGTAGTAGGACCCGCCTAACCCATAACTACTGACTATCGTAGGCTTGTCATATCATAGTCAGGATCGAGGGAAAGATGAACGGAGCAAAGTACAGAGAGATTTATTTATTTTATTTATTTTTTTTTTTCTCCCATTTTCTCCCCAATTTTCGTGGTATCCAATCACTAGTAATTACTACCTTGTCTCATCGCTACAACTCCCGTACGGGCTCGGGAGAGACGAAGGTCGAAAGCCATGCGTCCTCCGAAGCACAACCCAACCAGCCGTACTGCTTCTTAACACAGCGCGCCTCCAACCCGGAAGCCAGCCGCACCAATGTGTCGGAGGAAACACAGTGTACCTGGCCCCCTTGGCTGGAGCGCACTGCGCCCGGCCCGCCACAGGAGTCGCTGGAGCGCGATGAGACAAGGATATCCCTACCGGCCAAACCCTCCCTACCCCGGACGCACACAGAAAAGACAATGCACGAGTGGCTTAGGTACAAGTCTCTGAATGTCCTTGAGTGGCCCAGCCAGAGCCCGGACTTGAACCCGATTGAACATCTCTGGAGAGAGATGAAAATAGCTGTGTAGCAACGCTCCCTATCTAACCTGACAGAGCTTGAGAGGATCTGCAAAGAATGGGAGAAACTGCCAAATACAGGTGTGACAAGCTTGTAGCGTCATACCCTAAAAGACTCAAGGCTGTAATCACTACCAAAGTGCTTCAACAAAGTACTGAGTAAAGGGTCTGAATACTTAAATGTGATTATCAGGTTTAATTTTTTTTTTATAAATTAGCAAAAATGTCAAAAAATCCGTTTTTGCTTCGTCATTGTGGGGTATTGTGTGTAGATTGGCTTTTTTCATCATCGATGTAATCACTTTTAGAATAAGGCTGTAAGGTAACAAAATGTGGAAAAGTCAAGGGGTTTGAATACTTTCCGAATGCACTGTATGTTAGATTCACGTCTCCAAATAAAGAACGGGATTAAGCCAGTGGCTCAAATGGAACTATCCAACAAGTAGATACATCTCCTTTATATGTTGATATTTGGTTGCATTGTCAACCAAACACAATTCAATATTGCTTTTGTAATATGGTACATCTACAGTAAATCTTACAAACTAATGTAACAGTCAACCTTAAAATGAGTAACATCCATGGCCACATTTAGGTTACTGTAACTATACATGTCTTCTTATGTAGGTTAATCATATAAGGCGTTCATGTTCAAGATAGCATGCATAAATTAGCATTCACAATTGCTGTAATAATCAGCGTAACATCTCGAAAGGAATTGATCACTTGCCCCATGTTTTTATAATGTAATCTAAACTGCAATCCAGGTCATTTAGACGAAGCACAGTGATAACACAATCTGTTGTATAAATAAACAACATTTCTGACATTGTCTTCCCATTTGAACTTTGCTGTGCTTTTAAAACCTGTTAGATGGTTAGGGGTCCTGCGAGGTTCTGGTACCTACCGACATTTTCGCTTATAAATTGTTCTGTGGATACCGTAGATATAAATGGCTTGCATTGAGCGACAGCCCTGGTTTCCACGGACACATGCAACCAACGTCCTAGCGCAGCAGGAGACAGCGATTTCATCACGGTAGCACATTCAGAGATCGATTTATAGCCATTAATGTAAAATAATTCATATATTTTGAACAAAAAAACAACACTTTTCTGTCATAAATAATGTGTTATGTAAGGCTAGTTCCTAACGAGTTCAGGAAGTCAAGCTAAAGCTCTGTGAGGCGTTCACAGTGGTGGGGGCAGACGTTTTGATCAAGAGAGACCTTTAGAAACTTTGCACATTTTATCTAACACTAAACATACAAATATGTATTTTACAGTTATAAGGAAAGTGAAATCTTAGTCATTTTATAATTTGATTATGCTATATTTAGCATATAAGTCATTTCAAGCCTTATTCATGTTGAGTAGGAAATGCATCATAAAATATTTTTATTTTGATCATATTTGTACTGTGTACTTGAGCTTGTGTCCTCAAAAGTGACTACACCTCAGCAATTTATTTTAAAAAATACCAGAAAGGTGAGATTTGATCCTTTTTTTGATTATGCAGCATTACTAGTTATTGTTTATGGCCCACTCGTGATAAATAATTACTTTTGGGGATTAAGTAGATTACATTTTTGAAAGCACAATGATAGACATGTGGGTGACAACTAAACCAAAAATCTGACATTGTTTTCCCATTGGAATTTGGTTGTGCTCTTCGATGGTTGAAAGTATAGTGATAACACATTGGAAATTCAACTAACTTTTGGCTGTCTTTTTGAGTGGGTGAATATAGGTTGTAATCTCAATGATCAACATCTCAACCAAATATTACCCAAGTATCATCGTTGAAATGACGTGGTGTGCCCAGTGGGTAGGCTAAATGCTTAAATAATGATGTCCATATCATTCTCCACATACAACACCCGTTCTGCCAGTCACATTCTGTTAAAGGTCCCCAAAGCACACACATCCCTGTATCGCTCCTCTTTTCAGTTCGCTGCAGCTAGCGACTGGAACGAGCTGCAACAAACACTCAAACTGGACAGTTTTATCTCAATCTCTTCATTCAAAGACTCAATCATGGACACTCTTACTGACAGTTGTGGCTGCTTTGTATGATGTATTGTTGTCTCTACCTTCTCGACCTTTGTGCTGTTGACTGTGCCCAATAATGTTTGTACCATGTTTGTGTGCTACTACCATGTTGTGTTGCTACCATGTTGTTTTCATGTTGTGTTGCTACCATGATGTATTGTCAGGTTTTGCTGCCTTGTTATACTGTAGTCTTAGGTCTCTCTTTATGTAGTGTTGTGTCTCTCTTGTTGTGATGTGTGTTTTTTCCTATATTTAAATTGTATTTATTATTATTAATATTTTAATCCCAGGCCCCTGTCCCCGCAGGAGGCCTTTTGCCTTTTGGTAGGCCGTCATTGTAAATAAGAATTTGTTCTTAACTTACTTGCCTAGTTAAATAAAGGTTAAATATAAACATTAAAATATGATGATTGAATCATCCAAAAGTATTCACTAAAAGCTGGGAGCTCATCTTTTTCCTTGTTAGAAGAGGAAAATGACACATCTTGTATAATTATACAACAATATCACAGGAGGCTGCTGAGGGGAGGACGGCTCATAATAATGACTGGAATGTAGTAAATGGAATGGTATCAAACACATGGAAAATATGTGTTTGATGTGTTTGATACCATTCCATTGATTCCATTCCAGCCATTACTATGAGCACGTCCTCCCCAATTAAGGTGCCACGGGCCGCCTGTGAACAATATATTATATTCTGTTTCGCTTTGATTATGGTGTATTTGCGTGTGGGAATCAGAGTGTAAAAGGGAATATGTCTCTAACGCCCCCTGCTGGTCAATCTAGGGCTAGAATGTTTGCAGATCTGGTTGAGTTTGTGTGGTGGTGATCCCTTTTATTGGCCCAAAGTAATGTCATACTCAACATAACTAAAAGAACTAATGCGTTAGTAAACTCACTACAATCATGCAGTACAGTGTACAGTCAGCAAGCAGTTACACCGGCGGGCCCCGGTGGCAATACATTTGTAAAACCAAAATCTTACCTTGACTAGGAAGAGTTTCAGTGTTGGATAGTCATAGCCAGCTAGCTAACATAGCATCCCTCTCTGTTTGAGCTGGGTGTTTGAGTAGGCTAAACTAGCTAGCTGCATTTCTCTCTCTCTGTCTTGCTTCTCCTTGATTTGTGAAGAAATGAATTTGTTCAAAGCTGTTCAACTATTGTCTTTCTCTCTCTTTGAGTCAACTACTCACCACGTTTTATGCACTGCATTGCTAGCTAGCTGTAGCTAATGCTTTCAGTACTAGATTCATTCTCTGACCCTTTGATTGGGTGGACAACATGTCAGTTCATGCTGCAAGAGCTCTAATAGCTTCTGGAGGACGTCCTCCAACCTGTCATGATTACTTTGTAAGTATATGGAAGGAGGTGAGAACCATGAGCCTCTTATATTTTGTATTGAAGTCAATGTACCCAGAGGAGGACGGAAGCTAGCTGTCCTCCAGCTACACCATGGTGCTACCCTAGAGAACTGTTGAGGCTACTGTAGACCTTCATTGCAAAACAGTATGTTTTAATCAATTATCTGGTGACGTGAGTATATTTAGTATAGTTCTCTAAAAAGGATAACTTTTTAAATGTTCCACTATTTTTATTTTTGTGAAATTCACTGAGGAGGATGGTTAATCAATCAAATGTATTTCTAAAGCCCTTTTTACATCAGCCAATGTTACAAAGTGCTATACAGAAACCCAGCCTAAAACCCCAAACAGCAAGCAATGCAGATGTAGAAGCACGGTGGCTAGGAAAAACTCCCTAGAAAGGCAGGAACCTAGGAAGAAACCTAGAGAGGAACCAGGCTCTGAGGGGTGGTCAGTCCTCTTCTGGCTGTGCCGGGTGGATATTAAAACAGTACATGGCCAAGATGTTCAAACGTTCATAGATGACCAGCAGGGTCAAATAATAATAATCACAGTGGTTGTAGAGGGTGCAACAGGTCAGCACCTCAGGAGTAAATGTCAGTTGGGTTTTCATCGCCGATAATTCAGAGTTAGAGACAGCAGGTGCGGTAGAGAGAGAGAATCGAAACAGCAGGTCCGCGGCAAGGTAGCACGTCCGGTGAACAGGTCAGGGTTCCATAGCCGCAGGCAGAACAGTTGAAACTTGGGCAGCAGCACGACCAGGTGGACTGGAGACAGCAAGGAGTCATCAGGTCAGGTAGTCCTGAGGCATGGTCCTAGGGCTCAGGTCCTCTGAGAGAAGAGAGAAAAGAGAGAAAGAGAGAGCGTTAGAGGGAGCATACTTAAATTCACACAGGACACCGGATAAGACAGGAAAAATAGTCCAGATATAACAGGCTGATCCTAGCCCCTGACATATAAACTATTGCAGCATAAATACTGGAGGCTGAGACAGGAGGGGTCGGGAGACACTGTGGCCCCGTCCGACGATACCCCCGGACAGGGCCAACCAGGCAGGATATAGCCCCACCCACTTTGCCGAAGCACAGCCCATACACCACTACAGGGATATCTTCAACCACCAACTTACTACCCTGAGACAAGGCCGAGTATAGCCCACAAAGATCTCACCCACGGCACGAACCCGAGGGGGGCGCCAACCCGGACAGGAAGATCACGTCAGTGACTCAACCCACTCAGTGACGCACCCCTCCAAGGGACGGCATGGAAGAGCACCAGTAAGCCAGTGACTCAGCCCCCGTAATAGGGTTAGAGGTAGAGAATCACAGTGGAGAGAGGGGAACCGGCCAGGCAGAGACAGCAAGGGTGGTTCATCGCTCCAGTGACTTTCCGTTCACCTTCACACCCCTGGGCCAGACTACACTCAATCATAGGACCTACTGAAGAGATGAGTCTTCAATAAAGACTTAAAGGTCGAGACCGAGTCTGCATCTCTCACATGGATAGGCAGACCATTCCATAAAAATGGAGCTCTATAGGAAAAGCCCTGCATCCACCTGTTTGCTTAGAAATTATAGGGACAATAAGGAGGCCTGCGTCTTGTGACCGTAACGTATGTGTAGGTATGTACGGCGGGACAAAATCGGAAAGGTAGGTAGGAGCAAGCCCACGTAATGCTTTGTAGGTTAGCAGTAAAACCTTGAAATCAGCCCTAGCCTTTACAGGAAGCCAGTGTAGAGAGGCTAGCACTGGAATAATATGATCAGATTTTTTGGTTCTAGTAAAGATTCTAAACTGAAGTTTATTTAGTGCATTATCTGGATAGCTGGAAAGTAGAACATTGCAGTAGTCTAATCTAGAAGTGACAAAAGCATGAATACATTTTTCTGCATAATTTTTGGACAGAAAGTTTCTGATTGTTGCATAGATGGAAAAAAGCTGTGCTTGAAACAGTCTTGATATGTTCGTCAAAAGAGAGATCAGGGTACAGAGTAACGCTGAGGTCCTTCACAGTTTTACTTGAGACAACTGTACAACTATCAAGATTAATTGTGAGATTCAACAGCAGATCTCTTTGTTTCTTGGGACCTAGAACAAGCATCTTTGTTTTGTCCGAGTTTAAAAGTAAAACATTTTCCGCCATCCACTTCCTTATGTTTGAAACACAGGCTTCCAGGGAGGGCAATTTTGGGGCTTCACCATGTTTCACAAAATGTACAGCTGTGTATCATCCGCATAGCAGTGAAAGTTAACATTATGTTTCCGAATGACATCACCAAGAGGTAAAATATATAGGGAAGACAATAGTGATCCTAAAACGGAACCTTGAGGAACACCGAAATGTACAGTTGATTTGTCAGAGGACAAACCATTCACAGAGACAAACTGATATCTTTGCGACAGTTAAGATCTAAACCAGACCAGAACTTGTCCGTGTAGACCAATTTGGGTTTCCAATCTCTCCAAAAGAATGTGGTGATCGATGGTATAAAAAGCAGCACTAAGGTCTAGGAGCACAAGGACAGATGCAGAGCCTTGGTCTGACACCATTAAAAGGTAATTTACCACCTTCACAAGTGCAGTCTCAATGCTATGATGGGGTCTAAAACCAGACTGAAGTGTTTCGTATTCATTGTTTGTCTTCAGGAAGGCAGTGAGTTGAAGTGCAACAGCTTCTTTTTTTTTGAGAGGAATGGGAGATTCGATATAGGCCGATAGTTTTTTATATTCTCTGGGTCACGGTTTGGCTTTTTCAAGAGAGGCTTTATTACTGCCACTTTTAGTGAGTTTGATACACATCCGGTGGATAGGGAGGAATTTATTATGTTCAACATAGGAGGGCCAAGCACAGGAAGCAGCTCTTTCAGTAGTTTAGTTGGAATAGGGTCCAGTATGCAGCTTGAAGGTTTAGAAGCCATGACTATTGTCATCAATGTGTCAAGAGATATAGTATTAAAAAACTTGAATGTCTCCCTTGATCCTAGGTCCTGGCAGTGTTGTGCAGACTCAGGACAACAGAGCTTTGGAGGAATACACAGATTTAAAGAGGAGTCAGTCAGTACTTTGCTTTCTAATGATCATGATCTTTTCCTCAAAGAAGTTCATGAATTTATCACTGCTGAAGTGAAAGTCATCCGCTCTTGGGGAATGCTGCTTTTTAGTTAGCTTTGCGACAGTATCAAAAATACATTTTGGATTGTTCTTATTCTCCTCAATTAAGTTGGAGAAATAGGATGATCGAGCAGCGGTGAGGGCTCTTTGATACTGCACGGTACTGTCTTTCCATGCTAATCGGAAGACTTCCAGTTTGGTGTAGCGCCATTTCCGTTCCAATTTTCTGGAAGCTTGCTTCAGGGCTCGGGTATTTTCTGTATACCAGGGAGCTAGTTTCTTATGACAAATGTTTTTTGTTTTTAGGGGTGGGACTGCATCTAGGGTATTACACAAGGTTAAATTTAGTTCCTCAGTTAGGTGGTTAATCGATTTTTGTACTCTGACGTCCTTGGGTAGGTGGAGGGAGTCTGGAAGGGCATCTAGGAATCTTTGGGTTGCCCGAGAATTTAAAGCACGGCTTTTGATGATCCTTGGTTGGGGTCTGAGCAGATTATTTGTTGCGATTGCAAACGTAATAAAATGGTGGTCTGATGGTCCAGGATTACGAGGAAAAACTTTAAGATCCACAATATTTATTCCACGGGACAAAACTAGGTCCATAGTATGACTGTGGCAGTGAGTAGGTCCGGAGACATGTTGGACAAAACCCACTGAGTCGATGATGGCTCCGAAGGGCCTTTTAGAGTGGGTCTGTGGACTTTTCCATGTGAATATTAAAGTCCAGAAATTAGAATATTATCTGCCATGACTACAAGGTCCGATAGGAATTCAGGGAACTCAGTGAGGAACGCTGTGTACGGCCCAGGAGGCCTGTAAACAGTAGCTATAAAAAGTGATTGAGTAGGCTGCATAGATTTCATGACTAGAAGCTCAAAAGACAAAAATGCAGTCTTTTTTTTGTAAATTGAAATTTGCTATTGTAAATGTTAGCAATACCTTCGCCTTTGCGGGATGCGCGGGGGACATGGTCACTAGTGTAACCAGGAGGAGAGGCCTCATTTAACAGTCAATTCATCAGGCTTAAGTCATGATTCAGTCAAGCCAATCACATCAAGATTATGATCAGTGATTAATTAGTTCATTATTTATAACTGCCTTGGAAGTGAGAGATCTAACATTAAGTAGCCCTATTTTGAGATGTGAGATATCACAATCTCTTTTAATAATGACAGGAATGGAGGTCTTTATTCCAGTGAGATTGCTAGAGCGAACACTGCCATGTTAAGTTTTTCCCAACCTAGATCGAGGCACAGACACGGTCTCAATGGGGATAGCTGAGCTGACAACACTGACTGTGCTAGTGGCAGACTCAATTAAGCTGGCAGGCTGGCTGGCTATCTCATTGTGGAGCTAGAGGAGTTAGAACCCTGTCTATGTTCATAGATAAGATGAGAGCACCCCTCCAGCTAGGATGGAGTCAGTCACTCCTCAGCAGGCCAGGCTTGGTCCTGTTTGTGGGTTAGTCCCAGAAAGAGGGCCAATTATCTCCAAATTCTATATTTTGGGAGGGGCAGAAAACAGTTTTCAACCAGCGATTGAGTTGAGAGACTCTGCTGTAGAGCTCATCAAATCAAAGTTTATTTGTTACGTGCGCAAATTAAACAGGTGTAGACCTTACAGTGAAATGCTTACTTACACCAATAGTGTGGAAAAAAGGTATATGTGTGTGTAGGTAAGTAAAGTAATAAAACAACAGTAAAAAGACATTTGAAAATAACTGTAGCAGGGCTATATACAGACATTGGTTAGTCAGGCTTATTGAGGTAGTATGTACATGTAGGTATGGTTAAAGTGACTATGCATATATGATAAACAGAGAGTAGCAGCAGCGTGAAAGAGAGGTTACACAATACAAATAGACCGGGTAACCATTTGGTTACCTGTTCAGGAGTCTTATGGCTTGGGGGTAAATACTGTTGAGAAGCCTTTTTGTCCTAGACTTGGCACTCCGGTACCACTTGCCATGCGGTAGTAGAGAGAACAGTCTATGACTGGGGTGGCTGGAGTCTTTGACAATTTTTAGGGCCTTCCTCTGACACCGCCTGGTGTAGAGGTCCTGGATGGCAGGCAGCTTTGCCCCAGTGATGTACTGGGCCGTACACACTACCCTCTGAATTGCCTTGCGGTCGGAGGCCGAGCAATTGCCGTACCAGGCAGTGATGCAACCGGTCAGGATGCTCTCGATGTTGCAGCTGTAGAACCTTTAGAGGATCTCAGGATCCATGCCAAATCTTTAGTTTCCTGAGGGGGAATAGGCTTTGTCGTGCCCTCTTCGCGACTGTCTTGGTGTGTTTGGACCATTCTAGTTTGTTGTTGATGTGGACAACAAGGAACTTGAAGCTCTCAACCTACTCCACTGCAGCCCCGTCGATGAGAATGGGGGCGTGCTCGGTGCTCCTTTTCCCGTAGTCCACAATCATCTCCTTAGTCTTGGTTACGTTGAGGGATAGGTTGTTATTCTGGCACCCGGCCAGGTCTCTGACCTCCCTATAGGCTGTCTTGTCATTGATCAGGCCTACCACTGTTGTGTCGTCTGCAAACTGAATGATGGTGTTGGAGTCGTGCCTGGCCATGCAGTCGTGGGTGAACAGGGAATACAGGAGGGGACTGAGTACGCACCCCTGGGGAGCTCCAGTGTTGAGCATCAGCGTGGCAGATGTGTTGCTACCTACCCTCACCACCTGGGGACAACCCGTCAGGAAGTCCAGGATCCAGTTGCAGAGGGAGGTGTTTAGTCCCAGGGTCCTTAGCTTAGTGATGAGCTTTGAGGGTACTATGATGTTGAACGCTGAGCTGTAGTCAATGAATAGCGTTCTCACATAAGTGTTCCTTTTGTCCAGGTGGGAAAGGGCAGTGTGGAGTGCAATAGAGATTGCATCATCTGTGGATCTGTTTGGGCGGTATGCAAATTGGAGTGGGTCTAGGGTTTCTGGGATAATGGTGTTGATGTGAGCCATTACCAGCCTTTCAAAGCACTTCATGGCTACGGACGTGATTGCTACGGGTCTGTAGTCATTTAGGCAGGTTGCCTTTGTGTTCTTGGGCACAGGGACTATGGTGGTCTGCTTGAAACATGTTGGTATTACAGACTCAATCAGGACATGTTGAAAATGTCAGTGAAGACACCTGCCAGTTGGTCAGCACATGCCCGAAGCACACGTCCTGGTAATCCGTCTGGCCCCACAGCCTTGTGTATGTTGACCTGTTTAAAGGTCTTACTCACGTTGGCTACGGAGAGCGTGATCACACAGTCATCCGGAACAGCTGATGCTCTCATGCATGTCTCAGTGTTGCATGCCTCGAAGCGAGCATAGAAGTGATTTAGCTCATCTGGTAGGCTTGTGTCACTGGGCAGCTCGCGGCTGTGCTTCCCTTTGTAGTCTGTAATAGTTTGCAAGCCCTGCCACATCCGACGAGCGTCAGAGCCAGTGTAGTATGATTCATTCTTAGCCCTGTATTGACGCTTTGCCTGTTTGATGGTTCCTCGCAGGGTATTTCCGGTATTTCCGGTACCGGTATTTCTTGTAAGCTTCCGGGTTAGAGTCCCGCACCTTGAAAGCGGCAGTTCTACCCTTTAGCTCAGTGCGAATGTTGCCTGTAATCCATGGCTTCTGGTTGGGGTATGTACGTACAGTCACTGTGGGGACGACGTCCTCGATGCACTTATTGATAAAGCCAGTGACTGATGTGATGTATTCCTCAATGTCATCGGAAAAATCACCGAACATATTCCAGTCTGTGATAGCAAAACAGTCCTGTAGTTTAGCATCTGCTTCATTCGACCACTTCTTTATAGACCGAGTCACTGGTGCTTCCTGCTTTAATTTTTGCTTGTAGGCAGGAATCAGGAGGATAGAGTTGTGGTCGGATTTACCAAATGGAGGGCGATTGAGAGCTTTGTACGCGTCTCTGTGTGTGGAGTACAGGTGATCTAGAATTTTTTTCCCTCTGGTTGCACATTTAACATGTTGATAGAAATTTGGTAGAACTGATTTAAGTTTCCCTGCATTAAAGTCTCTGGCCACTAGGAGCGCCGCCTCTGGGTGAGTGGTTTCCTGTTTGTTTATTTCCTTATTCAGCTGACTGAGTGCGGTCTTAGTGCCAGCATCTGTTTGTGGTGGTATATAAACAGTCACGAAAAGTATAGCTAAGAACTCTCTAGGCAAGTAGTGTGGCCTGCAATTTATCACAATATACTCTACTTCAGGCGAGCAAAATCTAGAGACTTCCTTAGATTTCGTGCACCAGCTGTTGTTTACAAATATGCACAGACCCCCCCCCCCCCCCCCCCCCCCCCCGCGAGTGTGCTGTTCTATCCTGCCCGTGCAGCATATATTCCGATAGCTGAATATCCATGTCGTCATTCAGCCACGATTGCGTGAAACATAGGATATTAGTTTTTGATGTCCCGTTGGTAGGTGTTCGTGATCGTACCTCGTCTAATTTTTTGTCCAATGATTGCACGTTGGCGAGCAATATTGACGGTAACGGCAGCTTTCTTACTAAACCACATAATAGCACAATTGGTTGGGTGCCCGTAAAACTGCTGCCATTTCTTCCGGCGCCATTTTGTGGATTTTCATCACCCCCCTAACTGGGAGGGGGCCAAATACAATTACTCGATGCTGACACATCTTTCTGATTTACACACTGGAACCATGTTACGCTTGGTGGTCCTCCCCTTCCTCCTCTGAGGAGCCTCCACTGAACCAATGCAGTGCAAACAAACATACCAACACCAACTAGATTACATCTGGGCTGTATTCATTACATCAACGGAAACGGTTTACTGTTTAAGAACCAAATGGAAGAGGGACCTACCCGAATTTGTCCAATCAAAAATGTTTCAGTTTAGAGTAAACAGTATATATTGCAAGATATGGTGCATCATCCAGAAAAATACAACATATATTTTACATAAAATAAGTTTTCATTAGGAATGCAGATAAAGCGTTTGTATCAGAAGCAATCACTTTTGCATGGGAGAACAGATCCTAATAATTACTACACGTGCTTATTACGTCACTTTTGTTTTGAGCCGACTTCTCAATCAGACAGAGCAGGGCACCTGGCTCACGCCCCCAAATCATCCTCAACATTACGCCGATGTAAAACATGCCTATACGGGCGTACGCGCGAGATTAATCGAGCCTCCTCAAACCAGCACCTGCGCAGATTCGTGGCTCCCGTCCGGTTGTTCATTGTTGTCTAATTCGGGTGGGTTGTTTGATTTCATTGGCTGTTAGCATCTGCTACAGTTCCCGCCTCCCAGACAGCGCGGAAGTGTGCCCTCCCCTGACAACTTTTTGGTGTTGTTGTCAACCAGCCACCTTGGTGCAGGTGAAAGGATACAACCCGAGGAAGACCTGAAACTTTTGAGTAGAGATGCACTGTACTCCTTTTCAGGTGTGTGGTTTCCGCCTGCCTTTCTGAATAATGTCAAGTTATTTGTAAATGTAAACTAGTTTATGAGACTGAAGAGGTGGCTATCTGCAAAATGTCTCTTTAGTTTTCTTCATAACTATGTAAAGCTAGATATCTAGCATTTTACACTTAAATTCAAATCATCATAAAGTTAGCTGGCTTGCTGAATTCGCACGTGGAAACATGGCAGACAATGACCGCAATTTAGTAAATGTTGATGTCTCGGCGGATGAAGATTTAACAGACACTGGCAGCTACACAGATGATGGAGATTCGTCATCCTGGGAAGAATTTGCAGATTACGTGCGTAGTGGGCCAATCCAGCCATACTTGTTCGAACCAATGGTCGGCGATACATCGCCACCGAGGAGAAGAGATTACGACACCGACGAGTCCGAGGAAGAAGAACACGAGGAGCGGGTACCAGTCACAGACCCACCAAGGTAGTTTACCATAGTCTATCCACCTTGTTATGTTTAGGCTATATCTATGTTCTGATCAATTCGCTCTCCAAGTAGACTGGATTCCATGAACCGTTACATCAGGTTGGGTTCCTGGCTAGGCTACTCGCCAAATCCAGAGGAAAAAGAAAGGGTGCATTTCAGTCCAACTCCCAAAGGGACTTCATTCATCTCTTTTCCGATTGCCCTGAGCAGCAGGGGTGTATTCATTACGTCTTGTAACGGAAACCGTTTACAGTTTAAGAACCCAACGGAAGCAAACGAAACGGGACCTACCATAATTTGTCCAATAGAAACTTTAGTTTTCGTTTCAAAACGTTTTGAAACAGAATATGTTTAATGAATACACCCCAGGTCTTGACCCTCGGTGTATGTTATACTGCCGCTGCCCAGACGCCCAGGCTTTTTGTGGCACTCCCTGTTGCAGCTCTGATCTCTGGATGCACAAGGATGTTTTTAAATGTATGGTTCTGCACAGAGCTGGCTTGTGTGGCAGTGTCTATTAGATGCTCACCTGTGCTGTAGGAGCCACTGTTTAAGTTTCAATTTCAGTTCTCAT
The DNA here is from genome assembly GCF_029448725.1 of Salvelinus fontinalis. NCBI lineage: Eukaryota > Metazoa > Chordata > Actinopteri > Salmoniformes > Salmonidae > Salvelinus > Salvelinus fontinalis. The sequence goes on along the minus strand of NC_074702.1, from coordinate 25,091,473 downwards.
TCTAAACTAGTTCCTGGTAGTCATCCATCATATTACAGACTAGAAAATACTCTAGTGGTTAGTCTCTTGATTAGAGTTTCTGTTCAATTAGTAAAATAAAAATGTAGGAAAGGAGATAAAGAAGCCAGGATTATTGACATGCACACAGCAATAGGCTTTTCTCCCACAAGTGTACCATGCCTATTTTGGCTTCAGCCAAACCATGCAAACTCTGACAGCATTTATTTATCAGCAGATTATATGTTTGTTTGCATAGTATATTTCTGCTTTTCAACCCCTTCTTCTCTTGCAGTTATCAAACATCAAACAAGTTTCAAGAAAGGAAAAAAGGAGCACTTTTGTTTCCCTTTTATTATACTGTCACCTTCCAGTAATATGAACATGGGGTTGCTGGTTCAAGCCCCACTCAGGTTCTTCTTCCTCTCTCAATCACCACATAACTGTGAATTGATCATCCCAGCGGTCTCAGGCCTTTGTTGGAACTGGAAGCCCTGTTCACTTTGGTGGGATGCCTTTTAAAGAAAGGAAATCATGTCTCACTTTGTTAATGAGGTCTTGAACCTCTTGGCTCCCCTAATTTCCTACAGGCCTGGTTTTAACAAAAACATCCTCACCTTCCATCATCTGCTACTATAACTGCACTGGGGATATTATCTAGCTGTCTAGCAGATCCATTTAACAGATATAAGCAAAACATGTTGAACTGACTTCATGAGCACATCCCATTTGTTACTGTATGTTTGAAACGTCACAGCTGTTCTTGTAGCTAATCATATGTCACGTTACTTTAACCGCAGTTGCTATCATCATATGAGGAAATAGCTAGCTTTACATTCAACACTGAATAATCGGTGAAGAATTGGCAAATATTCTAGTGAAATCGGAAGATTTAACTTCACAGGTAGGAGCTATCAAGTAAGTTAGTAAGTAACTAGCTAGCTAACTTCATACAGGTAATGGGAACGTTAGTTCAAGGCTAGCTCGCGAATTGCTTGCTAAAAGCTAACGTAGCTGTGAGCTACCTAGCTAATTTACAAGTTTCACGTTTTTTTGTCAATATTCATGTGAAATTGATTAGATCATCACTTTTGTAGAAGTTCCATTCACAATTAATATGGATTTCCATCAAGAGAACGCTGACATGAAAAGGTTTTGTTTGACCATGTTTGCTTCAAGGCGTGGATGGTAGCCAGTCAGCTAGCTAGCTAGTTTAGCTAGATAGCTATGGCAGCTTCCATGAGCGTTAACGTTAGACCACATATTATCTTTGTTTAGGCAGTAGCTAGCTAACGTTAAAGTTAGCTAGATAACGAGCCAATTTAAATTATATTAGCCACATTATACCATGGATATTGTTGAATACTCGTTTCTGATTGGCTTCAAGAGCATTTTAGACTGTACATTATTTTCCTATAATGCACGGTACATCAGCATGGTAGAATTCAATGTCTATTTTCTACGTTTGAGCTGCTTTTTGATAGCAAAGTCGAATTGAAAACATTATTGAATTCGATTTTCCTAATAGCAAGCTAGGACTGATGGCTTGGGTTAGCTTAACTAGTAACACTGTTTGTTTCGTTACCAAGGCAACTACTACAGCAATATAGTTAACTGGCTTGCTACTTCAGTGGATGTTGAACACATTTCTACCTGCAAATGAACACATTTTTAGCGGCAAACGTGTTAAAGGTGCACTATGCAGAAATCACTGTGCCATTTCCTGTTTGCAAAAATTCGAATAGTTTGCCTAATTTAAGTTTTGACAAACAGTTGAGAATCATTGTATCATCTAAACTGCTGTGAAATATATTTTTCATAACCAAACATATTGTATTTTCAGCTGTTTGAAGCTGGTGTACTAAACCGAAAGTAAAAGATGCAAAAAAATGACTTAAGAACAGAAGCATAGAACTAGCGCACATAGAACATATTTACTGCATATACTTGCTTTCAATGAGAACGACAGATCTATAACTCACATTTCTATGTGAGTTTGGTTAGGTCGCAGCTTTGTTATAACCATGGTATAAAAGAGGTGATCAACTCAACTGTGGTCCCGTGTGGCTCAGTTGGTAGAGCATGGCGCTTGCAACGCCAGGGTTGTGGGTTCATTCCCCACGGGGGGACCAGGATGAAATGTATGAACTTTCCAATTTGTAAGTCGCTCTGGATAAGAGCGTCTGCTAAATGACGTAAATGTAAACTCAGGGCTCTATGCGTTCTCAGGAAAATATTGCTACTCTGTGGAAGATTAGTTCCACTCCGCTAGCGTGTAGCCCCTCATTGATTATCCCTTACATAATGCTATTTATGACAGCATTGATATGATACTCTAACACACAGGGTGAACGTAACCATGGAGGAACCGGGTGCTGATATAGAGGTGACTGTCAAAACTTTGGACTCTCAGAGCCGAAGTTACACTGTAGGCGGACAGGTACGTTCTCATTTCCAATGGAGAGCTTTCACAGTAGCCTTACATGTACTGGATATAGGCCTAATCTTCACACCAGTGTCTTTTTCTCAGTTGACAGTGAAAGAATTCAAGGAGCACATTGCCACTTCAGTTGGGATTCCTGTGGACAAACAGAGGCTGATCTACCAGGGCCGAGTCCTGCAGGATGAGAGGACACTGACAGAGTACAGTGAGTAATGCTGTCTGTGGAGCGGCCTGGAATCAATACAAAACAGCCACATGCCAATAAACATGAAATTAGTCCAGACAGTTTGATCTGGAGCAGCACACAGCTGCAGCAAAGCATCTGTCAAACACAGAACAGAAACGCAGCAAACAGACATCTTTGTCTCAATCAAATTTATTTATAATGCCCTTTTTTACATCAGCCGATGTCACAAAGTGCTGTACAGAAACCCAGCCTAAAACCCCAAACAGCAAGCAATGCAGATGTGGAAGCACATTGTCTAAATGTGATGTATAGAACAACTCTCTTATTCACTTATTCCATGACTTACAAGGACAGTAATGCACAGATGTAAGCCTAATATACAACTGCACACCATCAGAACTCTTGCGTACCCATCATGTAATTTCTGTATGCTGTTTGGCTGCTATGCACATCACCTGATAGATTGATGGAGCACCAGTGTCCTCTAACATGAATAGAGATTATATTTCTTGTTCTCTATTTCCTCTGTGTCTCAGACGTCGGTGGAAAAGTCATCCACCTGGTGGAGCGGGCCCCCCCTCAGCCCTCCCAGCCAGGCTCGGAGTCAGGGGTAGCGGAGGCCGGAGCGACGCCCTCCTCTACCACCTCCCAGGGAACGTCCCAAGTGCCCCCACAGGACCGCAACGCCAACAGCTATGTCATGCTGGGGACTTTCAACCTCCCGGTTAACGTCATGGACCCTCAGCAGATCCAGGTACAGAGTTTGGATCAAATTTTTGGATCAAATTTGTCTTTGTTCCATGGTTTATAATGATATCCTGAGTGCCTGGTGTGGATCAGCACTGATATCTAGCCTGTACTGTCTACTACACTCTTATTAGATGTCTGTTCAGCAAATGATGTCAGGCTTGGGAGAGAATGCAAGGAATGCCAGAGTCAGCACGAGCACCGGGGTAAGAAATCAAATATATGATTTATAACATTTATGGATTTTTATCTATCAATTTCTATACAGTTGAAGTCGGAAGTTTACATACACCTTAGCCAAATACATTTAAACTCAGTTTTTCATAATTCATGATATTTAATCATAGTAGAAATGACCTGTTTTAGGTCAGTTAGGATCACCACTTTATTTTAAGAAAGTGCAATGTCAGAATAATAGTAGAGAGAATGATTTATTTCAGCTTTTATTTCTTTCATCACATTCCCAGTGGGTCAAAAGTTTACATACACTCAATTAGTATTTGGTAGCATTGCCTTTATATTGTTTAACGTCAAACATTTCAGGTAGCCTTCCACAAACTTCCCACAATAAGTTGGGTGAATTTTGGCCCATTCCTCCTGACAGAGCTGGTGTAACGGAGTCAGGTTTGTAGGCCTCCTTGCTCGCACACGCTTTTTCAGTTCTGCCCACACATTTTCTATGGGGTTGAGGTCAGGGCTTTGTGATAGCCACTCCAATACCTTGACTTTGTTGTCCTTCAGTGATTTTGCCACAACTTTGGAAGTATGCTTTGGGTCGTTGTCCATTTGGAAGAGCCATTTGCGACCAAGCTTTAACTTCCTGACCGATGTCTTGATGTTGCTTCAATATATCCACATATTGTTCCTTCCTCATGATGCCATCTATTTTGTGAAGTGCACTAGTTCCTCCTGCAGCAAAGCACCCCCACATCATGATGCTGCCACCCCCGTGCTTCACAGTTGGGAATGTGTTCTTCGTCTTGCAAGCCTCCCCCTTTTTCCTCCAAACATAACGATGGTCATTATGGCCAAACAGTTCTATTTTTGTTTCATCAGACCAGAGGACATTTCTCCAAAAAGTATGATCTTTGTCCCCATGTGCAGTTGCAAACCATAGTCTGGCTTTATGTCAGTTTTGGAGCAGTGGCTTCTTCCTTGCTGAGCAGCCTTTCAGGTTATATCGATATAGGACTCGTTTTACTGTGGATATAGATACTTTTGTACCTGTTTCCTCCAGCATCTTCACAAGGTCCTTTGCTGCTGTTCTGGGATTGATTTGCACTTTTCGCACCAAAGGACGTTCATCTCTAGGAGACAGAACGCGTCTCCTTCCTGAGCGGTATGACGGCTGCGTGGTCCCATGGTGTTTATACTTGCATACTATTGTTTGTACAGATGAATGTGGTACCTTCGGGTGTTTTGAAATTTCTCCCAAGGATGAACTAGACTTGTGGAGGTCTACATACTTTTTTTTCTGAGATCTTGGCTGATTTCTTTTGATTTTCCCATGATGTCAAGCAAAGAGGCACGGAGTTTGAAGGTAGGCCTTGAAATACCCTGACAGGTACATCTCCAATTGACTCAAATGATGTCAATTAGCCTATCAGAAGCTTCTAAAGCCATGATATGATTTCTGGAATTTTCCAAGCTGTTTAAAGGCACAGTCAACTTAGTGTATATAAACTTCTGACCCACTGGAATTGTGATACAGTGAATGATAAGTGAAATAATCTGTCTGTAAACAATTGTTGGGAAAATTACTTGTCATGTCCTAACTGACTTGCCAAAACTATAGTTTGTTAACAAGAAATTTGTGGAGTGGTTGAAAAATGAGTTTTAATGACTCCAACCTAAGTGTATGTAAACTTCCGACTTCAACTGTATGAACAAAATGCTGTGAATAATCATGTTGAGTAGCTGTCAACTAATACTCTTGCTGTCACAGAGCAATGGTTCCATGAATGTGCACATTGATATGGACCAATCGGTTCAGAGTGAGCCCAGGCTGAGACTGCTATTGGCTGAGAACTTGCTGAGGGACACCAATGCTCTCATCGAGAGGATGGAGGTGAGGTTTTAAGTTATAAAGATTATAACAACTAGGAATACCCACAGTATAGACCTAGTTTTTAATGAATAAACTGGCTCAAACGTGAAACATAAGTATTTGGACAAAATGTTATTTGAAAATATTCTAGGCAGTCTCAGGAAGCAGGTCTATTTGAGTTCGAAGTAATTCAATTAAGATGACTGAGCAACGTACCCCCCTTACCTGCTACCTTGTCGCTCAATCTCAGGGTCAACCAAGCGGCACCTCAGCCCAACCGGATTCTGCTGCTGCTGCACCTCCTCCCTCTTCCTCTTCCTCCTCCACTCCCTCTCCCTCAACCCAGCCCATGGACACGTCTCCACCTGCATCTACTCCCCCTCCATCCTTCTCTTCCTCCACTCAAACAGAGGGAGCCGCCCAAGCTGGACCAAAGTAAGACATTATTGCTTACTATCGCTGTCCTGCATGTGTTTTGTTTTTTGCTCTATACTGAATAAAAAGGATGCTGGATGAATTAAAAATGTATCAAACTTGTTTTGGGCCTTTTAATGTGAAATAAGAAGAATCGGGCTTAATCTGGAACTTGAGACATGCATGCAAAATGTTTCACACAGAATCTGCCATTGACATCAACACAATGAAAGTTGACTTTAGACATTGTGGTTGCAGACGACACCATTCTGTATACATCTGTCCCTTCTTTGGACACTGTGTTAACAAACCTCCAGACGAGCTTCAATGCCATACAACACTCCTTCCGTGGCTTCCAACTGCTCTTAAATACTAGTAAAACTAAATGCATGTTCTTCAACCGATTGCTGCCCGCCCGACTAGCATCACTACTCTGGACGGTTCTGACTTAGGATATGTGGACAACTACAAATACCTCGGTGTCTGGCTAGACTGTAAACTCTCCTTCCAGACTCACATTAAGCATCTCCAATCCAAAATTAAATCTAGAATCGGCTTCCTATATTGCAACAGCCTCCTTCATGCTGCCAAACATACCCTAGTAAAACTGACCATCCTACCGATCCTCGACTTCGGCGATGCCATTTACAAAATATCCTCCAACACTCTACTCAGCAAACTGGATGTAGTCTATCACCATGCCATCCGTTTTGTCACCAAAGCCCCATATACTACCCACCACTGTGACCTGTATGCTCTCGTTGGCTGGCCCTCGCTTCATATTCGTTGCCAAACCCACTGGCTCTAGGTCATCTATAAGTCTTTGCTCGGTGAAGCCAAGCCTTATCTCAGCTCACTGGTCACCATAGCAGCACCCACCCGTAGCATGCACTACAGCAGGTATATTTCACTGATCATCCCCAAAGCCAACTCCTCCTTTGGTCGCCTTTCCTTCCTTCCAGTTCTCTGCTGCCAATGACTGGAACGAATTGCAAAAATCACTGAATCTGGAGACTTATCTCCCTCACTAACTTTAAGCATCAGCTGTCAGAGCAGCTCACAGATCACTGCACCTCTACACAACCAATCTGTTATTTATTTTTGCTCTTTTGCACCACAGTATCTCTACTTGCACATCATCCTCTGCACATCTTTCACTCCAGTGTATAATTGCTAAATTGTAATTATTTCGCCACTATGGCCTATTTATTGCCTTACCTCCCTAATCCTACTACATTTGCACACACTGTATATAGATCTTTTCTATTGTGTTATTGACTGTACGTTTGTTTATGTGTAACTGTGTTGTTTTTGTCGCACTGTTTTTCTTTATCTTGGCCAGGTCGCAGTTGTGAATGAGAACTTGTTCTCAACTGGCCTACCTGGTTAAATAAAGGTAAAATAAATGTACCTGTGATGCATGTAAATAAGGACAACTTCTCCCCTTGACAGTCACCCCAGCCCAGCAGAGCTGGTGGAGATGCTGTCAGAGCTGAGGAGGGTGGAGGAGAGGCTTCAGCCATTCGTCCAGAGAACACACTCTATCCTAGAGTCTGCTACCACCGCAGAATACGCCAACGCCGTAAGCTTTTCACCGCTGCATTCCTCATAACTTACTGCTTTGTGGTTAGGTACAATTCACACAAACGTCATGAGCGTTTGCTGTATTGCCTTGAATTGCAGTCGGACTCTTACAATACGTGTCACTTTCCCCACACGACTACCTGAATAAAATATCAAAACACACGTTCTCAGAAAATGTCTTAAGCCGTCTTCTTGTCATACACAGGATCGAGAGGAGGACCAGCGGATTCTCAACCTGGTGGGGGAGGCCCTCCGTCTCCTGGGCAATGCCCTGGTTGCCCTTAGTGACCTGCGCTGCAATCTACTGAGCCCCACCCCACGCCACCTACACGTGATCCGGCCAATGTCTCACTACACCTCCCCAGTCTCCATGCCTGGAGCCGTGCACCATCACATCCCGCTACATGTGAGTCAGTGTTGTATCCCATTGTCCAACTTATTTTGTTGTCACCTAGCAGACACTTAGACCTATTACATTATTTCTGTCTTAGGTACACTACCGGTCAAAAGTTTTAGAACACCTACTCATTCAAGGGTTTTTCTTTATTTTTACTATTTTCTACATTGCAGAACATCAAAACTATGAAATAACACATATGGAATCATGTAGTAACCAAAAAAGTGTTAAACGAATAAAAAAGTATTTTGTATTTGAGATTCTTCAAATAGCCACCCTTTGCTTTGATGACAGCTTTGTACACTCTTGGCATTCTCTCAATTAACAGGTGTGCCTTCTTAAAAGTTCATTTGTGGAACACCTGTTAATTGAAATGCATTCCAGGTGACTACCTCATGAAGCTGTCATCAAGGCAAAGGGTGGCTGTTTGAAGAATCTCAAATATAAAAAATATTTAGATTTGCTTAACACTTTATTTGGTTATTACATGATTCCATATGTTATTTCGTCATTTTGATGTCTTCACGATTATTCTACAATGTAGAAAATAGTAAAAAGAAAAAGCCTTGAATGAGTGGGTGTTCTAAAACTTTTGACCGGTAATGTATTTAGTTATTGGTTAGTGTAAACTTAATTTGATATCGTTTGCCAATGGAACACAGTACGTCAATTACATTTTGAAACTCATCTGCAGATGAACCTGGGAGCCACGGTCACAATGGCGTCCAATGGCAGACCAGCTACAGAGGAACAGGCCCAGCCCAGTCAGGCCGCCGGCCAATCGGACCAGCCAGGTCAGGGACAGACCTCCCCCTCACAGCCTCCTCCGTCCAATCAGCAGGCTGGACAGGGACAGCCCGGCCCCCGGGTCATCAGGATCAGCCACCAGACAATGCCGGTGGTCATGATGCAGATGAACACGGACGGTGTGTTGTCCCGTACCCGCCACTGATTGAATGCTTTACCACAACATGTCCATCTGTTTCTCGTCCACAAATGGCCCATTGAAAGTGAATAGCTCTACCGTTGCATTTATTCCCTATTGCCAAATCGTATTTTCTGAGAGAAAGTTGTCCTTCTTTGACCGGTAGTCAAAGTACCGTACAGGTCCCTGTACTGCTCAAATCGATAGGTCTCGTTCAATTTTGGAAGGGTGTTTTTCTTTTACGTGCTTGTTAAACCAAAGTCCATTTGTTTCTACACACTGTTCACAGTTCAAACATTGTGTTCGTGTGTACAGACTCTGGTGTTCCTCAGGCAGCTGGACAGCCAAACGCTGCAGGAATGGGTCAGCCAGGTGAGTGTTGGTAACACTTCATGATAATGGTTTAATGCCTCTGGTTGTATCTCCAAATAACTGGGGACTAGAGGAAAGCCCAATATACCAGAGATGCTGAATCCAAGGCACAAAGAAACCTTTTCTTATCCTCTCTCCTCAGGCTTCCAGATGCCCCCCGGTGTTCAGATGAACCCTGACTTCATGCAGTCCATCGTGCAGCAGATCGCCCAGTACACAGAGGCTGTGGCTGCTGCCACCGGGGGCACCATCCCTGGACAACCCCTCCAGCCTACCACCCCAGGCTCCACCGCTACCTCTTCCACCACTGGCCCTAACACCCCCACCACCACCCCCACGGCTCCCCCCCTGCCTTCTCCTGGGGCACCCCAGGCCAGGGTGGTTTTTACCCGGCCCACCTTTGCCCCCAGGGTCCCCCCACCCACATTTGGCACGCGGGGGGCCACCATCAACCTTAGAGCTAACGTGCCCCCCATGATGGGTCAGCAACCAGGACAGGTGAGCATGTTTGTGATAGGGGGTTTGGTGCAGGACTGAGGTTAATGGCTGGTAGAGTTCAGTCAAGTTTTGACAAGAAGTTGTCAGACTTGGAATTTCAGTCGGAGGCTTTCATGTTTTGCTAGTCATTGTGGGCATTTTCCATCGACAGTACCAATTGTCTTAAGCTGTAGTGCTCTGAAAGTCTTAATGGCATAGCCACGTTTGTATTATATGCTTATAGAAACTGTTGACCTATGACCTCTCCCCCACAGCCCTTCCCTCCTGCTGCCCTCAATCAGATGATCAGTGGACTGGTGGGACAACTCCTAATGCCTGGACAGATGGGTATGCTGTCTTAGAAATACCATATACACCCCACCTCTCTAGACCCCTTTTTTGTTGTTGGTGGTTTTGCTTAGTTAATACAGAGGATTCACTTTGTGTGATGGTTAAGTGTACTATAAGCCCATTGTAATTTCTTTCCTCTCTTCCTTTCCCCCCCAGCTGGTCAAACAGCCACCTCCTCTGCCTCTCATACCTTCTCCTCAGCTTCTCATACCTTCTCCTCATCCTCCTCCAACTCTTCTTCTTCCTCCTCTGGCCCTATCCCCACCCCTGCTCCTATCCCCACCCCTGCTCCTAGCACCACTGTTCGCCCAGGCCAGTCCGGCGCCATCCCCACCCTGCCCCAGGGAGCTCCCCCTGACCTGGCCCAGCTCCTGGGCTCTCTCCTGGGGACAGCAGGGACAGTTCCTGGGGCCATGGGACCCTCCATCACTGTGACCATGCCTGGAGTGCCTGCCTTCGTCCAGGGAGTGTCTGACTTCATGCAGGTCAGTGTCTGGATCGGAGTTTGTTCAAAGTGTATTTTGTGGATTAGGACATATAGCCGTAGTGCCTGTTAGAACCGAATGGTTGAAACCAAGATTACATCATCCTCCAGTTAACTGACGTGTACCATAATACCATAATGGTTTCTTAACTACATATCTTTCATATGATACATCTTATTTTCTCCCTGTCCATCATCTCACTCTCTATCTCAGGCCTCCGGACCAGTCTTCCCACCACCCCCCAACAGTGCCCAACAGCCCCCTGCCTCTGGCACCCCCACCCCTCCACCCGGGACCACCCCTAACCCTCCCACGGGGGACGGTGCCGGGGCCCAGGGAGAGGCCCTGAATCCGGAGTTGTTCACTGGAATTGTACAGGGGGTCCTGTCTACCATGATGGGCTCCCTGGGCTCTCCTCAGAGCAACACTGAGAGCATCGCCCAGTTCATCCAGAGGCTCTCTGAGACCAGCAACATCTTCACACCCGGCACAGGGGACGCCATGGGTAAGAGTTCCTGTCTTGTTTGCGTTCTTTTTTCTCGTTTCTCTCTTTCCCTTTTTCTTGTACCTTGCTCTCTCTTTCTGTTTCTGTCTAGGAAGTGTAATCTCTTTCTCCCGCGTTCCCTCTTTTTCTCCCGTGCTCTCTCTTCCTCAATGTTTTTGTTCCATTGCCACACAGTTGTCTCTCTCCCTCAGGTTTCTTTGGAGATCTACTGACCCTAGTGTGTCAGAACTTCTCCATGGTGGACCTGGTCTTGCTGCTCCACGGCCAGAACCAGCCCCTGGGCCGGATCCAGACCCAGCTGTCTCAGTTCTTCACCCAGCATTACCTCAACGGGAGCGAGCCCACCGACCACAATGTCGCTGTGAGTGGGCCACCGTCTATATAACCGCCTCTCTGGGATGTTACTGTCCCCTGTCATTACTCCCACGCGTCAATTACTGTCACCTGTCATTAGTGTCACTGCACATGGGGCTAGACAAGCTACATGATGAGTCTCATTATCTCTCCCTCTTTGGTTCTTTTTCTTGGTTCTTTCACTGTGATCATAGGCTGCTGCTGATGGTCTCATCAATGAACTTGAGGAGTACATTACCGAGAGCTTTGTAAGTACCGTAGTTCACTTAGGCTGCCCCCTTTTATAGTCAGTGCTCTTCAAATTGCTCAATATCAGTCATTTTTTAAATTCTCCCCTTGGCCAGTGGTGAATCAATCCCTCACATTTCTCTCTGTCTTGTTCCTTCAGTCTTCAGTGGCAGTGTTGGAGGGTGTCAACGTCACTCAGACCAACCTGTCCTTCTTCAGACGGCAGTTAACGCGTATCGCCACACACATACTCCGCTGCACAGGTAACATTGTCTTTATTGTGCCAAATTGACGCAATTCATCAGACCTGGCCTATGAATGCTTTTGTCACTTATTGCTGTGTTTTCACCTCCTGCAGACAACACGTTTGGGCCGCAGCTGCTGCAGATGTGCAACCAGGGGCTGTTTGAGTGTCTGGCCCTCAACCTGTACTGTCTGAGAGGAGAGCAGAGTGCCCTCACTTCTGTCATCAACCACCGCATAGTCAGTACACACACACACACTCAATGTTCCTTATGACATGATATACAACCTGCAACTCAATGTCTCTCCTCCTTCCCTCCCATTTTTCTCTCAGATTTACAATACTCTTTCTATAGATTAGAAAAAAATAGCTAAATGGATATGACTAGACTGAAATCTGGTCAGTACGTTGTGATTGACCCCCTCTCCCATTAGAGGACGTTGTCGACTGACATGAACCCCAGCCTGGTGAACTGGCTGACCAGTATGATGACCATGAGGCTGCAGGTCATCCTGGAGCACATCCCCGTCACAGAGGACCACATACTGCATTATGTCGTCCACACACAGCAGGTAATTAACACACACACGCACACACAATCTCTCAAACAGGTCATAGTGTTATTTTTTTTTAAGCACACTGTTAGTGTTCTAGAAGGCTTATTTACTGGACTACATCTAACAATGCACATGGATACCATAATTTTCTAATGAAGTGTCCGTTACGATAATTGTCATAGATTCCATTACCAGATTCCACTCAAACAATATGTGTTAAATGGTTTCTTTCCAAGGGGGAGGCTTCTAATGCACAGGAGCCTCAACGTGCCCAGATCATAGAGGTGAGTGTTTCAAAATGTATTTGTAAGATTCATTTTGTTGTCCTCAATATACCTTGGTGTGTTGTCTCTTTTAGTTCCTCACCATAAACTCTTTTCTCCATCCCACCTTAGATTGAGGACACCCACTCCCCAGGCACCACGGCGTCGTCACAGGAGACTAGGGCAGAGCCTAAGGAAACTGGAGCAACCGGAGGGGCTGCGCCATTGGGTGGCGCCATGGCAGCAGCTGAAGCCAGCGGGAGGGAGGAGCCTGGTAGAGAGACCGAGGCCTGGGCTGCTGCCGTCCCTGCTGTAAGAACTGTTCTGTTCTCTCCCACTACTAGTCCAATCCTTCTCTCGTCCACTTTAGTTGCTTTGCCATTCTCTTTCTCAGTTTTACATACAAGCTTCTAGTTGAATTTATAGTGAATTTTTTGCAAACCTTTCGTTGACTTGTAGTTTGGATTCTTGAGAAAGAAAATGATCCAACAATGGAAGTGTAATCGCCTAATCAGATCTGCATCCAAACCCATTCAAATCTTAAAACCTAATGTGCAGTTATATGGCTCTCGATAGTTTAACTGTCTGTCATTCTGATCATGTCTGTCTCTGTGTGATAGGAGTGGGTACCCATCATCAGACATGACCTGATCACCCAGAGGAAGATGAAGGCCCAGCCTCCCATGTCTGACGCCTATTTACATGGGATGCCTGCCAAACGCAGGAAGGTAAATAGATTGCCTGTGGCAGCTCCCTAATGACCATTTACCATTGTGTCAATGTGTGACATCTGTAATATTAGGAGAAGCCATGGAATGATGGAACAGCTTGTTCCATCATGTGAATGAAACTAACTTATGTACAAAAGACAAGCCCTGATCTCACTAGTCTTCCGTTATAGGAGGCATCCTGCAAGCTTTGTTGGCAGACTGATTCCAGGCTGTAGTTGACCCTCCATGGCTAAAACATGGGAGCCGTGCTGTATCAGGGCTAACGTAAACTCTGATCACATTGTAGTATCAGCATGCTATGTTCAACATCTGAGTGCGAGGGCTTATTCTTGTACTAAAAGTTGGATTGGCATATGACCAGGGTGTGTGTTTTCAGACAGGACAGGGGGACGGCGCTCTTCTCTCCCTCTCCGACGCAGTGAACAGGGCAGCAAGGACGGCCGAAGTCAGGCCAGTCACTTCCCCAGACAACCTGCAGGAGGAGCTTGACAGCCCTGAGCTCCAGGAGGCCTATGCAGAGCAGGTACAGTCCTCCTAACACTCACAGAAAAACAAGCTGTTCCATCATTCCATGGCTTCTCCTAATATTACAGATGTCACACAATTGTAAATGGTCATTAGGGAGCTGCCACTGACGGTTATATGCAGTGGTGGAAAAAGTACCCATTTTCTAGTCAAGATACCTTAATAAAAAATGACTCAAGTAAAAGTGAATGTCAACCAGTAAAATTCTGTTTTGTTTTAAATATACTTAAGTATCAAAAGTAAGTTCCTTATATATTTGGCAAACCAGATGTTTTTCATTTGCGGATAGCCAGGGGCACTCCAACACCCAGACATAATTTAAACAAAGCATGTGTTTAGTGAGTCCACCAGATCAGAGGCAATAGAGATGACTAGGGATGTTCTGTTGATAAGTGTGCTAATTGGACAATTTCTGTCCTGCTAAGCATTCAAAATCTAATGAGTACTTTTGGGTATCAGGGAAAAAGTATGGTGTAAAAAGTACATTTTTAGGAATGTAGTGAAGTAAAAAGTTGTTAAATATAAATAGTAAAGCAAACTAAAGTATTTTGCACCACTGGTTGTGATTTTCAATATTGAACGACGATAGCTGATGCATGTTATGTTGAACGACCCTTTTTGTAATTGCCACCTTTGTCCTCTGTATCAGGTGAAGAAAGACATAAAGAAGCGAGTGAGAGAGGACCCGGACTTCAGCTCTCAGCAGTTCCCCAACACACACAGAGCTTTTTCAGACTCCTAACCACAACTTGTTTTGCAACCTGATGAAATTTTACACATAACCAACCTGTACACATCCTCACCATCCTTCCCTTTTACTTTTGGATTGCTCAGTATCACAACTGAATGCAGTTAAGCCTAAATCAAATGTATTTATAAAGCCCTTACATCAGCTGATATCTCAAAGTGCTGTACAGAAACCCCAAACAGCAAGCAATGCAGGTGTAGAAGCACGGTGGCTAGGAAAAAACTCCCCAGAAAGGCCAGAACCTAGGAAGATCAGGTGCCTACCAATTGTGTTGCACCATAGCATCTCCTTTTGACTAAATTACTGAGATTTATTTTTAGTGCCTATTTTTTTCCCAACCTCCTGGCAATTGAACACACCTGATTTAAGTTTGTCCTTATTTTATGGATGACTTTTACATCTGCAATGCTCTGTTTTGTTTAGTGTTTATGTTAATATTATCCTGCCTATACATGTCACCTGTTTTGTGTTTTTCCATTAGCTTCCCTGAAAATAAAAATGGCTTATTTCAAGACTATGCTTTCATGGGATGAAAATAAATGCACTGAATAAATAACTTGGTACAATGTTGTTTAAAGGTGCTTGTGGAGAAACAAGTACCAGCCTTTCAGTTGTCTAGGGCAGTGGTCACCAACCTTTGAGTCAATATCAATTTTGCAATCAAAAAGCAAGCAGAGCCACCACTGACTTTATTTTTACATTACCCTAATTAAAAACAATTCTGTAAGAATTAGGTTTATGCACTAGGCCTAATTATCACAGCATATTGGCTATATTTAACTAGGCAAGTCAGTTAAGAACAAATTCTTATTACAATTACTGTCTACCCCAGCCAAACCCGGACGACCCTCCCCTATATGCATGCCCTGCCAATATTGTTCTTAGACCAGATTATATTTCATTTTCGAGCTTTGAATAGAAAATAGATAACCAATAGATTGGGGAAGGAATTGGAAGGCACAGCTGAGCATAAAGTGAAATAACTTTTTTATTTTACTGGGCTGATGGTAATGGTGCTTTCAAGTCGGAGGTTTAGAAATATGCCAGTGAGATATTTCAAGTTGGATGACCGTTCTAAACGATTTTTCCCAGTCGGATCTAGTCTTCCACCTGATGGCGAAACGCATTCGCAACACATCTAACTCGTGCACAAATTCGTGTTGTTCCTATGACCGGAGAAAGTTAAATATTAAAAATAGGCGACCTGCTAATAATAAATACAGCGGGAGTGAAAGCATGGAGAAGCGCGTTTTGTTTTGCAAGTGTTGAATAAAGATTGACAGTGCTGAATCAAAAATGTTACATTAATTCAGTCATAAAACAGCAGCTCTTTGCTGTATTCTTTGAGTCTCTGTAGTCATGGTTTTGAACGTTATGAAATCTTACGTCGGATAGGATTCAACTGTTGCTGCTGGGGTCGTGGAAGCATGCAAGCACGGCGATTTGAGCAATCCGATTGGCCAGCACAGTAGGCGCACTCGATTTAGCCCCAGATTCTCCCCGTCAGGTGGAGTTTGTCTTTTTAGACAAATGAAATGGTTCGAAATTGGCACACGTTGGCTCCCGGTGCGCAGGGCTTCTGAATCAAGTGCGCATACCGCCAACAGCGCAACACAAACGGCACGAAAGCCTTTATCGTTAGCTTTTCTACAGAAATGCTTGATGATCGACCGGTTGGTGACCACTGGCCTATGGGCTTGACAACGGTCATTCGCATGGTGAAACATGTTACCGCTGACAGCTAGTGGCACTATACACTAGCAACACATTACTATCACAGAACAGCTCACATTTGTTCCACATGTGCTAAGTTGATCATACAAATATAAGAGCCCGTTTGTTTAGCTTTAACATTGATTTACGTATAGTGATGCCTTCAGGAACAGGTTGGGCAGCCTATAGAAGAATGAAAGGGAATACACAGTCGGTTCCTGGTTCCTATCCTGTTTGAAAGGCAGGAATGTACCCTAGGCGTGACTAATATGGCACTGAGTTACATATTCTTATGGGTCATAAGACTGCATTGTAACTCACTGTGCTCTATCTAAAGTAGATCTCAGAGGGGGTTGGCCAAATGGGGCAGGGCAAGTTTCTATGCAAACCCCAATGTTCGCTGGAGAACAGTTGAACTAGTGTGAGTGGATGAAGCATTGAAGTCACACTACCCCATTTCCAGTGAAGAAATCACCTCAGTAAATTATTTTCTTCCTTAATCTCATTTTGAGAATTGTATTTTTTGGTTGTGACATTGTCAGTGTGAGTGATAATAGCCTAAACTAGATGTTTAGAAATGGGTTGTAATATGAACTGATACGAATTCAGTTTGTGTAATGCTTGACGCTTTCAGATCTCAAATGAATAGGATGATATGGCCTAACCGTTTAGAAACACAGACAAAAAAGCATAATGTTTGTATTGGTGCATGTCCTGTGAAGTGATCAACTCTATCTAAACTTTAGTAGAGTTGAATCTGAAAAAGCTGAATCTGTTGGCATCCCGTGTGACATCTAGTACCACCCCCCCATACACGCAACAAAGACGGCACTGTGTAGGTACCCAAAGAAAGCCGGGTTTGAAACTGGGAATCCACAGACAGCTTACCAGGAATCATTACGCTCTGCCTGTGCTCTGTTTGCATAAGGTGTGCCTATGACATTTGATCACGACTCCAATCAGTGACCTCAGTCAAATGTAACCTTAAAGTAACTGCTCTCAATTTCAGTGTCCATCACTCAATATTTGAATTGTTTGTTTTCACTGACTTTCAAAAAACAGTCAATAGTATTAGATATATCAACGCATAGTTATATTATCATAGCAATGGAAATATCTGAATTGGAAACATTAGTCGTTGATAAGTCACAGGATCTAAATACAAAAATCTAAATACAAATGCATGACAGTGCAAAGTTGAGTTTATGAACAGGCTAGTTATAGAAATGCACCAGAGTTTGGACGGGAATCCTTCTGATTTCTGTATCTGTGTGTTAGCCACACTCCCAAGATCTGAAATTAGATGGAAAAAAATATGGCTGAATATGCAATTAAATTAATACTAAAGCACAATATACACTGAGTGTACAACACATTAGAACACCTTCCTAATATTGAGTTGCACCCCCTTTTGCCCTCAAAAGCCTCAATTCATTGGGGAATGGACTTTACAAGGTGTGGCGTGTTCCACAGGGATGCTGGCCCATGTTGGACTCCAATGTGTCCAAACGTTGTGTCAAGTTGGCTGGATGTCCTGGTGGACCATTCTTGATACACATGGGAAAGTGTTGAGCATGAAAACCCCAGCAGCGTCGCAGTTCTTGACACACTCAAACTGGTGAGCCTGGCACCTACCATCATATCCCATTGAAAGGCACTTAAATATTTTGTCTTGACCATTCACTCCCTGAATGGCACACAATCCATGTCTCAAGGCTTGAAAATCCTTCTTTAAACTGTCTCCCCCCTGTCATCTACACTGATTGAAGTGGATTTAACAAGTGACATCAATAAGGGATCATAGCTTTCACCTGGTCAGTCAGTCATGGAATGAGCAGGTGTTAATAATGTTTTGTACACTCAGTGTAGATATCAATAGATTTGGAATTGTTGAAATAATTTCTGAAGCCAAAAAGTAAAAATCAAAAGTCGAGTGTGTCGATGACATAATATAAAACTGCAGACATTAAAAGTCCCCACTACAAAGTGTTCTGTTTTCAGTTCCAATTTACATAGTAAAAGGCTGTGGGATTCCTATGTTACACAGCAAATTCTACCCATAGCCAGTGCATTGCTATGAGGCTACAGCAGGTTGCTAACCTCTGTGAAGCTGAAGAAGCATCCAATCCCACCCACAAAGCGTAAAACCTCCTCAGCATGACTTTGGATGATTGGAGCACAAGGATCGCAGGATAATGGGTTGGAGAAACAGTCCTGTAGTGTGAGGAAGCAAGTAGACAGGACATAATTGAAGGTATATGTCCATCACTATCTGACAAACATGTTGCTCGTTTTTACTGATAACAAGCCAGAGTCTTTACCGCATCACAGGTGCCATTATAGTTTGGATGGAAGAAGCCACAGCAGTTTAGAGTTTTCTCCACATCCTTCTGAGTCGCCTCAGACTTGTTCCAGCCCACCTCTAGGAGTTCTTTCTAAAGTGGGAGAAATGGATGAAGCAGTGCAGGGAGATTTGAATTCTGTGACCAGAGCCTCATTCAGCATGTCTTCAATCAGAGTGCTTCTTTGAGATCAACTGGAAATTATTCACACTTTCCATTTATGTTGTGCCTTATCCATTTGTTAAATATCTAATACAGGACACAGAAGGAAAGTATGAATGATCTCCAGTATTTATTTAAGGTGTTCTACAGATTAAGTGGTCATGAATCACATTATACACATAATATTTTGTCACGTACCTGCTGCTCTTTATTGATAGCCAGACATGCGGCAGACACTGACAGCTGCACCATGAACACCAGGAACAGGATAATCATGTACTGAGGCCAACTAAGGAAGCTCACATGTGACAACCCTCTGGAAACAAACTAGGCAACGCTAGGCTGTGTATTTGAAAGAGAATTGTTCATAAAGGGAGACAATAGCAGTTAAGAATAGTCTGGGTACACATTGAGACTAAGATCCTCTAGTATACAACTCCTCTGTTTCAGTAGGTCTTGTGTTGTAGTTTGTATTCACTTAACTATGTAATGATAGGGGACATGAATAAAAACATTACAACCACAAAAAAACAATCATATCACATGAAGGTGATAAAAAGTGAGTGGATCTAGGATCAGCTTACCTTCCCCAATCCTAATCTTAACCATTAGTTGGGAAAATGCAAAAAAACATGACCGAAGTTCAGTGTCTAGGGGCAACTTCACCCTACTCCTGATTGAAGGATACAAAGAACAGCAGGACCTGGTGGTGCATCAGGGCTCCACAGAGGCCCACGAAGGCCACAAATAACAGGAAGATGCCCACGCCAATGACTCCAGCCACCACCCGAATACTGGAGACCAGGCCAAACCATTTACCCCAAGCAGCTACGCCAATCAGCAGCAAGCTCACCATCTGAAGACCAAGCACAATACAAAGTGACGGACAGAAGTCCACTAGGAACGGAAAAGCACTTAAAAGGACACTTCATGCTGATTTCTTTGATGTGGGCAAAGTCAACATCTCATATTTAGGCTACAACCTTCAGGTTGATTAAAGTCTTCAGACAGATGTTAAGATGAAATAAATAGATACATTTAATACAATATGTATTAAGACATTTAGAAAGTAACACATTGAGTATTTTGATTATATTATACATTAATTGCATGACGATAATTTATCACACTATACAGATATGGTTTAGACAAGTAGTTCCCAACCTTTCTCGGTTACTGTACCACCAACATAAATTTGCTCTGCCCGAGTAACCCTGAAGTAATCCCATAAGTACATTTTACAAGTAGGCTTATGGTATCATGAGGCTTCTTAAATACCCCCAGAGGTCCTAGTACCCCTGGTTGGGAACCAATAGTTTAGACTTTGCATTAACTGAGAGACATTGTGGCAACTGTTTGGAATGTAGCCTACTATCATTTTGATAGGTGTCACAACGACTTAATTTGCATGATAGCCTTCTTGCCCTGGCTATATCATTCTTGACTAGAATCATGTTGGCTTTAGTACTTTCATTAATAGCCGATCATCAAAAACAATTCGTACCCCTATGGAAACATCTATGCGTGGTACTTACAACATAAAGTATGTTCAGAGCGCATAGGGAATTCTTCGTGCAAACAAATCCTCCGCAAACCATTGTCGATATTCGTTTTTTATCCTCTCGAACAAAGCAATTATCAGACTCAAATGTATCCGAGTTGGAAAAGTAAGAAGTCTTATCATTGAATGAAAAACACTGACTGTGGCGTTTTACAGGTGTGTAGGATTCCAAGGAGGGACAAGTCCAGGGAAATAGGTTTTCAATTTACCTGATTGGTCGTCTTGAAATGATGACTTCACATATGCAAATGCAGCTAAAGAAATGTGTGATGGCTGAACCAAGTGATTACCTAAGTGTTATTTTAATCACCAGATACTGTGTATGTTTATTTATTATCATTTATTTAACTAGGAAAGTCAGTTAAGAACAAATTCTTATTTACAATGACAGTCCTAACCTGGTCAAACCCGAACGACGCTGGGCCAATTGTGCCCTATGGGACTCACAATCACGGCCAGGTTGTGGTACAGCCTGGAATCGAACCAGGGTCTGTAGTGACACCTCTAGCACTGAGACGCAGTGCCTTTTAGACCGCTGCGCCACTCTGGAGGTTTACTAGGACTAGGCTGCACTGTAAGACATTTCACATAAAATATTTCCTTACGAAAAAAGATTGACATCAGAGTGCAGTATGCTGCAAATACTATGTCCAAAAATAGATTAATTGTTTTACTGCAGTAATTTTGCAGTGTAACTGCAGTTAGAGTGCAGTATAACTGCAGTTCAACTGCAGTACGCTACAGTTATTCTGTAATTACTGCTCCAAAATAACACAGTGGACTGCAGTTACTGCACTTTTACTGTCGTTTCAAAACTGAAATCTATTTGTGTAGGGTAAACCCCTACAAAAACATTGCAGTTTTTAAACTGTTCGCCGTAAAAATAAAAATAAAATCTATTTTTGATGAGGAAAAATACTTTTGAAACAATGGGAGCATATAATGACTGGTTATGACACTAATGAATCTTTAACCTTTATCCTCTAATTTGGACATTGATAAACAACACTATTGCTTTTCAATAAAACACCTTAATATTTGTTATTCAAGTTATGAAAGTGTACTCGTGCTTAAGGATAAATGTGATGAATTATACCTCACTAAAACATATTGAAGAACACTGACGGCTAGAGGAACAATGTATAAAATACGTACAGTCTAAGCCCTTCAACATATCAAGAATGAACTTTCTAGATTTCCGTTGAACTGCTAACAAATGTTGAAAAGGGGGGAGAATGGGCTTTGAAAGCGGTTCGTATTATGATAAATAATTAAGGTGTTGAAATTTTGTATACTGCAATAATATCTATACATATTATTTACTTTCTGTGTTAATGAATTCAATGGAAGAGAAAAAGTTGAATGAATTAATATGAATTTCAATGCCCACCCCTGTACTAAACACGTGGTACAGTCTGAAAACACCAGTTTAACCCCAACAGCCAGCCAGAAATCTTCAGAATGAAAACCAAACAACGTTATAGTCTATAATTTAGTTTCACTCACAATTATCCTTATTTGTCTTATGTCGTTGACTGTTTGTTTTTTTTACACACAATTATAGCCAATATGTCAGCCCCGAAGAAGGGAGATCTATCTTCCACCGAGAGGGAATTATTCGTAGTTATTGCTGCAGGTAAATCCTCTTTACTTTAATGCTAATGCTAGTTAGCTAGACAGTACGCTTGTTACTGTAGTCTAGATAAGATATCTGAGATTGCTGTACGATTTCACATTTAACTAGTACGTTATGTAATGGGTTAAATTATGTTTCTAATGATGGTGACTATATGGCTAACTTATAGCTCAATCCAGCAAGTTGCATTGGAAGGAAACTTGCTAACTACTGTAGCTAGCTAGCCAAGCTAGTACTGATAGTTATAAAAATCTCTAATCTGCTAGCGTTAGTATTGTACAGTACTACTAGACGTTATGTTAGCTAGCTGCCAGTTCATGAAATAGCTGAAACAGTTTTCTAGACAAGACAACTGTTGGTTGTTTCAAGCCTTGGTTAACTTGTGGCAGTGTTCATAACTTTCAATGCAATACAATCCCTTGATACAATCCCTCCCCAATCCCATGCATGTACAAGTAATGATTGACCTTTGATGCTTTTTCTCAGGAAATGTTCAAGAAGCCTCAAGATTATTGGGCTGCAAGGATGTCAGAGTCAACTGTTTGGATGAGGTTCGGTTTTTCAACGATATTCTATTGTAACATTCGTTTTTGATTGATTTATGCTCCTTATAATTTGTCTGCAAACTGGACAGTAAGGAAACCACAGGCAGCATGTCTCTTTTTGTTTCATAACATTGCCTATGTCTTCTCCTCAAGAGGCAGGCAGTCCAGTCCAGGCACTCCGCAGTTTAGCAAAGGCTATTTTCCGCAACCTCATTATCCTGTATTGTGCACTCTACAATGCTGTACAATGAGGAATATTTATATGTAGATTTAATTCAGCATCATTTGTCTATAATAGGCAAATTAAATGATGCATATCTACAACATACACTACTGACAGTTCTGTTTCTCCTCCTCAGAATGGGATGACTCCCCTCATGCACGCTGCATACAAGGGCAAGGTGGATATGTGCAAGCTGCTACTGCAACATGGGGCAGATGTGAACTGTAATGAACACGAGCATGGATACACGGCACTAATGTTCGCTGGGCTATCAGGTAGGCATATTTTCTCACTGTTCATATTGCTGAGAAAGGATATCCCTGTGTAGATCAGGGTGCCCCATGTTGAATTCATTAATTTGACTGTGTGCGGTAACTCTTTTCTCCCCGCCTTGCCGCCATCTAGGTAAGACTGATATCACCTGGATGATGTTAGATGCAGGAGCGGAGACAGATGTGGTCAACTCCGTCGGGCGAACAGCATCTCAGATGGCTGCGTTTGTCGGTAAGTACAGTAAGGATATCACACATAACAGGAAGTGTATGTGATGTCTGTGACGTAGAATAAACTTGAATGACTCCATATTGGCATTGCCACCCTTTATTCTGATCGTGTTCATTAGGGCACATTCTGTTTGGAGCCTTATGAATGCAACCTCTGTCACAGTGAGACATGGGAACTTGTTTCTCACCCAGGTGTATCTCCTCTCCTCTCCCCAGGGCAGCACGACTGTGTGACGGTGATCAACAACTTCTTCTCGCGGGCCAAGCTGGAGTATTACACCATACGCCAGGGGCTGGAGAAGGAGCCCAAGCTGCCCCCCAAACTGGCAGGACCCCTCCACAAGATCATCATGAGCACCAACCTCAACCCCGTCAAGGTAAAAACCACCACCGCTGTCTCTGGGCCACAATATGGAATAGTGGGTTTGGAGTGAGATATTAAGTGATGCATATTTGATCAAAGCAATGTGTACACCAGACCACTCAGACCAGCAAGGATATCAGGCAAAAAAAAGTAAGCAGACCTTTTCCGACTAAAGACAAGTCGGTTGGCGAACTGTAAAAGGCAAAACACAAAGACAGACACCCACCAATATAACCCTATCTGTGCGTTATGTCACCTTTTTATAAAGCATAGCTTTTTGGGGAATAGTGGGTTATGTGACCTTTGGCAATCCATCCTACATATGGAGCTGTTATGTCACCCTTTTATAGTGAATGGGAACCCCCCCCTTCTCTGTCTGTCTCTCTCAGATGGTGCTTCTGGTGAAGGAGAACCCGGTGCTGGCTGAGGTGGAGGCCCTGGAGAAGTGCCGGCGGGTGATGGAGCTGATCTGTGAGAAGTGTGTGAAGCAGCAGGACATGAATGAGGTGCTGGCCTTGAAGATGCACTACATTAGCTGTGTGCTGCAGAAGTGTGCCTCCTTCCTCAAGGAGCGCGACGACAAGCTGGAAGGACTCATCAAGAGGTGAGCGAGGGGGTTGGACTGTATGGGCTGGTTTCCCAGACATGTGTAGAGTAAACACATTTGAACATGTAAATACATATGGGGCTGGTTTCCCGGACATTATTATTACTATTTATAGATATTTTTTATTAAACTGGACGGACAGAGGATGTCAATGCAAAAAGTCGGTAAGATAAGGAAGAAATTGCTATGAAATGCATATATCTGGCTGCACTGATGATGTGTAGAAATACTCTGACACACTAAATCTGTTTTTGATTGTTATATGTACTGTATTGCAATGCATACAACCCCAGATGTCATTGCTGTCCCCATACAGCTTGTTGAAGGGCCGGGACAGTGACGGCTTCCCGCTGTTTCAGGAGAAGTTCATCAGAGAGTGCATCCGCAAGTTCCCCTACTGCGACGCCACACTGCTGCAGCAGCTGGTCCGAAGTATCGCTCCCGTGGAGATTGTGAGTCAATCAGTCATCAATCAAATTGATTTATAAAGCCTCTTTTCCCATCAATATTTGTCACAAAGTGCTTTTACAGTCATGCTCTCTCTCGTGATGTCTGTCTGTATTTAATATAGACTCATTTTGCAACGTCAGTTTGAGTGAAGCACCACTCGTAATAGTTTCATGTTATGGGCTTAATAACCTTTTCAACGTTTATACTGTTAGGCCCAGTTTCCCAGACAATGATTAAGCTTAGTCATGGACTAAAAAGCATGCTCAATGAGGAAATCCCTTTAAAATACCTTTTTAGGTCAAGACTAGGCTTAATCTTTGACCATTAGTGTCATTTTGTACTGTATATCTTGTGTATATTTAGAATTTTGTCTCCCATTTCCCCTTTCTGTCCTGGTCAGGGTAACGATCCTACAGCCATCTCAGTTTTGACCCAGGCTATAACAGGACAGGTGGGCTTCATGGATGCGGAGTTCTGTACCACCTGTGGGGAGAAGGGAGCAGAGAAGAGATGCTCCATCTGTAAAATGGTAGGCACAATGCGCGTTTCTACGGTAACTCATATCAATACAGTCAAATGCTATATTCATATGTCCACTGTCATCATTCATAGACCTGCAATAGCGATGGTCAATCTGTCATTATGTATCCTTGCATCCGATGCATGGGCCTCTCTTCTTACCCAATACATGCAACGTTTTTTGTGTTCCTATAGGTGATTTACTGTGCCCCAGCCTGCCAGAAAATGCACTGGTTCACCCATAAGAAGGTCTGCAAGCAGCTTCAGGAGCAGAGAGAAAAGCACGAGGCAGAGTCAGCCAAGCTGATGGAGCGACAGAGGAAAGGTATTGGAGAAATATTCTTGAGCCGTACATTTTCATGTCCCCTCTTGTTTAATTTGTATATGTCTCATTGTAATTTTAAGTGACCAAGGATGACATGAAACACCTACTGTACATTGGTTACGAAACGATGCTTGGTTTTGAATAGGATGCTTCAGCTTCAAAAGTGGTAGTTAGGTTAAATCGTCTTTCCATTGCGTCGGGTTACAAGGCATCATGTTAACAGTGGGCTCCTTCTGTGTTTCTCAGAGCAGAGCCAGGCGGTAGAGTCGGCGACAGGCTCCATGCAGGACCTCTCAGTAGGACCCAATGAAGACTCTCCGTCTTCCCCGTCAACCTCTGACAACCAAGCAGACCCCCCTCCCCCCAGCCCCGTCTCCACCACTCCAGCCACAGAGAACTGAAGGAGGTCTGTAAGGGACGTCTGACACAGGTGCACAATGCCTATACACGCTGCTGTCTCCCCTACTACAGGTCTACACTGTTGTCCTAGAAGGTCTAAGGGAGGCCTGCCGTGTAATGCCCAACAGTTAACCTGGGGATGAAGTACGCAGGAGCTTCACACAAGCTTAAGGCCTGAACCCATGGGAAAGGATCCCTTATTTATTGATGATCTGACATTGTTTTCCACCAAAGCAATGCAACACTATTGCACACGATGGAAGAAGGGTTAGGGTCACGAGTGTCTATGCTTTTTGAATTTTTATTCCATGTTTTATTTTCATCATTCATGTCCAATGTTAAATTGTACACTAATATAATTATGTCGGTGGTTTTTGTTCAAGAATAATGGAAAGTGCTTCAGGGAGTGTGATGTAAAGAAGAAGTAGTAGTAGATTTAATTGGTATTCTGTTTGTTCATGTCCTTAATTTCCCTAGTTAATAGATAAAGGACATTGTTTCCAAACATACAGTAAAGTCGCTTGAATTGGCCAAGAACAAAATTATTTTTAAGTTACTGTAACCTGAAAAGGCAATTTGGCAAATCCTTCTAACAATGTGGCTTTTTTTTGTTGAACACTGATGTTTCGAAGATGTCAAATGACTGGGATTGCAATACACCAGAATAAACACCACAGTACTGTCTCTGTGCTTTTGATTGTATGACAGATTACTCATCTGGGTGTCAGTCTGTTTGTATCAGTCATGCCAAACCTTGCCACTCCTTGTCATGCAAAATAATGTTTTGTATGACACCGCGTTGACATGATGGCACAAACAGATCTGGGATCAGGCTAAGACTAGACTCCACTCACATGGGAAATGTTCTTAACGTAGACCAGTGAGGATTCAGACTCCCAGAGTTCTTCCTCCAGGTCATCATGTACTGTGTAACATTGACCTGGGGTGTCTGTTTGTTGTGTGGTAGTAATGAGAAAACTGATTCTGATCTGAGGTTCCTCCCCTGGGATCTTCTCCTCCAATGCATTTTGAGAAGAAGCCAAGGAGAGAGGACATGAAGAATCAGTTAAATACAATTGAGATTCACCCCTCTTGTTTTTGGTGCAGTTATCCGAACATGACAGTGAGGATGTTGGCCCCTGGCTGGTTCCATTCCCCCAGCGGTGGAAATTGCCTTCCAGTCCACAGTGGAGAACTGCATGATGGATCTCTGCATGGGTCTGTGCACACTGGGATCTGCTATCTCACCAAATGGGCTCCTGGGCAGAGATAAGCGTCACAGAGAAGCGCATATAAATAGACATTGAGAACGT
Organism: Salvelinus fontinalis; assembly: GCF_029448725.1. Taxonomy (NCBI): domain Eukaryota; kingdom Metazoa; phylum Chordata; class Actinopteri; order Salmoniformes; family Salmonidae; genus Salvelinus; species Salvelinus fontinalis. The sequence continues at coordinate 25,064,230 of NC_074702.1, read as the reverse complement.
TTAATACTTTAGGAGTCATACATTCAATTGTAACATTGCATAATTTGTATCAAGAGATAATCACCCATAACCCTTATTTGTGACTTACTTTGAATGTTGTCTTGATCCATAGTGAACTGCAAGTCAGATGAAAATTATCAAATTGATTGCATATTTTCTCAATTTTCAAGTCAATAGATTAAAAAAGCTGGTGAATTGCAATATAAGGCAAATGCTCTTCTTCTTTGGTACAGTATTTTACCTTGAGCAAAGTGTCATCCCTCCTCATAGATGCCAGTCTCTCTACTGGCAGGAGTCTCTGCCCGGCTGCCAACTGGGGGACACAATGGTGTTGTATACAAAACGGCTGTAATGAACTGTTCCTCTCCTCCTGCTTCATCTCTGTCAACCAGGAATCACTTTAGGTTCAACAAGGATCCCAGACTTGACACAGCAATGTATTGTAACAGTTTCACTAGTTAGTTGCTTATTTTCCAATTTTTGGAATATGATTTCAATATTTGTTGACATACCTCTTCTATCCAATAACTTCACTGATAGCAAGTTATGGACCACATATTGACGATGTCCGGTCTGTTGTGAGTAGCGATTCAGGGAAAAAAGCTGCAAAAGCAATTGTCAAACAAGTTTTCATCTACAATACTGTGTCAAATCTAAAGGAGGCTGGTGAGGGGGACCTATAGGAGGATGGGTTCATTGTAATGAATGGAATGGTATCAAACATATGGAAACCACGTTTGACTCTGTTCCATTCCAACCATTAAATTGAGCCCGTCTTCTTATACCTCCCCCCACAAGCCTCCACTGGTCATATCTGTTGTTCCTCACATAACCATGTCAAATGTGAGGGACTTAGACTGTACAGTATCAGTGGAATCCCTATTCACTCACTGGCAGTGTGGAGATGCTGCAAGTTCCTCAACTCAGCCACGCAGTCCTCCAGCCTCTTCATCTGGTGTTTGTGCAGAAGAAGAACCCAATGGCAGGTTAGGTGTCCCAGGGCATCTAGAAATGGAAAACATACAGTAAAGACAGTAGCCTGGGTGACAGCCTGTTTCTGCTCTCTTAACAACTCCATGTGAAATTGTCATGCCAAACTTGGCTTGACAATGACAGCAATGGACTTGGCAAGAGCACAAACAGATCTGGGAACAGTCTATAAAAAGGACAGGCATGTGTGCACTTGAGGATGGAAAACACAGATCCACAACAAGACAAACTCAGACAGAGAACATGCAATGCAATGTTGTTTCCTGGCTCCAGGTAGATCTAGTAGGGTGGTTGGTTTGGTTTGTCCGTCATATGTGATAGACCTGTCTGAATTACTATACTTAATTTATCTTACCTAAAAGATTGCTCAAGTATTTTGAAGATGTAATGATATTTAGAATGTCACTGCATATTCCTACAGGGCCTTCATGATGCTCTCCAGAAATATGGAATCATGAGGGACATTGATGTCTGTCAACTTTACCTTGCCAAAAAGTAGTCTTATCATAACTTATAACTATGGAATCAATAACTTAAGTATTTCAAATGAGGCCCTATTCACTGCAAGGCTGTGGACGTGATGTGACCTGTAAATTATAATTTGTTGGAAAATACCAATCATGTCAGTATATGCCAGTATTATGTTATATAAAATGCACAGAATGCAAATTAACAAAATGTGATTGTAGAGGACTCGTCAATATTCCAGACTTTTCAAGATTCTCCATGCTGAGATACTTAACAAGGTACTGTAGCCAACATCACAAACAGATAATGATACTGCATACAGTTATATTAAATGTGGGAATGTGTGACAATCAAACACTAGGCATATCATATCAGAATAGCCAAGAAAGTAAAAAAAATATTTTCACATTTCCAATTCATAATGTCCTGTAAATGTTTCAAAAAACCGAACTCTCCTACCATTCCCTCAACTGTTGCATAACAGAACTTTAGCTCCAAAATAATAAAATAACATATATTTCAGGCAAATAGTACCATCTTTATTTTCCTAAGCATATGCTATAAACCCTTGTTTAAATTTTTTGTCATAACAAACAAAGAAATCTGTTCTCTTGCCTCATCCTCAGATTGCACAGGTTTCTGAAATGTATATTTTTTTTGGGGGGGGGGGCAGGAGGCAATAATTGATAGATTTTGTTATAATGTGAGGCTAAATGATAACATTCATGATATTTTATTATTTATTATTATTATTTTAACATTCATGCTATGACATTATTACTCATGCTGCAATTCAGTTCCTTCGACAATGGCAACGACTGGTCAGTAGATGGCATACTATCTCTACCTAGTGTATTGACTGAAGGGTGACAAAGGTTTCCCTGTATTGCATGCATTTATTTCATTACATTATCGTGGGCCTATTACTGAATTGTAGCCCAAGTTCACAATTCTATTCTCCACAGTAAACTGGGATATTTCACAATTTTGACATAATAGTTCATTTCAATTATAATATACAATTGTGAAAATGAAATCAGTACCTTGAATCTGGTGGCTAAAGGCAAACTGGGAACAGCTCTCTCTAGAATAAGACACAAATCCATTGTCTGCATTTACACAGGGGGCTTCCTTGGGGATTCATAGTGAATTCTACACACCCATGAACTTTATCTCTTGGCTTTGTTCCCATGTTATGCATTCCTTTTGTCCCTCTCTAGTCCCCCCCCCCCCCCCTCCTATTACCACATGAGGGTCCTTCCTGCTAATACACACACTCTCCTGTCATGTTGCTTGTCGATATGTTAATAACTCATTGTGTGTGTGTGCGCATATTTGTGCGTGCAGGAATGTGTGTGGGATTGTGTACCTGTTCCTTTACTTCCCACAGGATTCTGTCACCTGATCTACTCCTATATGTCACCGTCTCCATGGTCTGGACACATACAGAGGGGCTATCTCAGCTTTCTGCTCCTTTAGATGGGAGAAACATGACAGTGGTATATCGTATGAACTTCTGCATCATTCACCCCATCACCTAAAGGACTGTAGACGGGAAAGCCATCCATGTATTACTAGTCTCCTGGGATAAAATGGTTTGATTGTCTTTATTTTGTGGCGGAAGTGAGGTCGGTGAAAGAGCTTTTTAGTGAAATATGCCTTGCATTAAAGTAAAAAGAGAGAAGGTCGTTGGTTACAAAACCAACAATAGTACAAACAATATATTATTCCTTCACCTTTACATGTATTCAGGCAGATATTATATCACAAGATACAGTCATCTGCTTTGTTTTCAATGCTTTGTGGTATTCTACACAGGAGGAAGGAGGGCCCTACATTTAAGGTTCGTATGATAATGACACTGAACAAAAGTGTATCAGATTTCATTCACATGAGCAACAATTAGTGTCTATGTGTGACACTTCTTTTCAAATCTGGAAGACAAGGCTGAAGTGAATGCTCCCACAGAAGTAATTATATCTCTCCTTGCCATGGGTTGCGCACACACAAAGACTCCAGCTAGTCTAGGCACTCCAATCATTAGCTATAAAAATGACAAGGGATTGAGAGGTCGAGAGGAAGAGAATGACAGAGACCGAAAGCAAATTACACAGACCGTATCAGCTTTCATTTTTGAATTAAGAGAATAGGTGAGACTGCATGTCAGAACATGGAAGATGATTAAATGAGGGAATATAAAAAATAAAAAAACATTTAACAGAAGAAGAACACATTATTGCAGAGACCAAAAGTGGAGGTTCTTCTATTATTTTGAATAGATTAAATGTGATGAATAGATTGCGATTTGAAGAAGCATAAATGACTCAATAGCACCAAATCCCATCAATTGGAGAGTCAGGAACAGGATCACTCCAGATGTTGTACACGCGCTGGCTCTCTAGTGCACAGACAAATGGGCGTGGTTATCCAGTTACGTCCAGCCTTCAGTCAAGAGATCCCATGATGTGCACCTGAGCGGTTGCCAAAACAAGACTCGGGCAGGCCTATATAAAACAAGCTCAGAACGTAGTATCTCTGCCGCAGACATCAGAGGCACAGAATCAATTTACCTGACACGGGATCTGCTTATTCCCTAAATCCCCAGAAGCAAATATGCACTTGAGCGCATGCAAGTCGTGCCACCTTGTATTCTTGTTTTGTGTTCTTGTGAGGAGTTGCCAGGCGTTCAATAATGATGCTACGGAGATCCTATACTCGCACGTGGGTACTCCTGCGCAGGATGCCCCGAGCAATGTCTCTTTAAATCGGGCAAGAAACGGTGGGAGAGGCGCGGGAAATACTGCTGGGAACGATAGAGTTGGTGAGTATTGTTCAGTATTCTTTCTCAAAACATTGAGAAATTGTACTTTTGTTTTTAACTATTTTCCTTTTTTTTAAATTAAATGTTTTATTTCAAGACAAATGCATAGACATATTTTTTTCCAGCGCAAGCAGGTTTATAGCGGCTTCTACAATTAGGTTGTTGATGGTGTTCTCTAAATTATATTTGAAATGAATATGCTACATTCTTAATGTAAAAATGTAACTGCTAAAATTACATATGATCAGCTCTGGTCAATAGCTAAGTAGTGACACTCCAGAGACAGTATCAGATGCCCCCACTGAGTGAGACCAGGCAAAGCTTGGCACAATGATCTTCAATACACACACATATATAGATATATTACACACACACTCCTGGCAGGTGTCCAAGCAGGGCAGCAGAGATGAGTCACCCAGGGCAGCCAGGCTAGTGTTTGGGGAGTGATCGTGTGTCAGCGCCACTGAATGGAGGCGTGTTCCTATACACAGGAAGTCTGTGATTGTGGCACTGTTTGACTTGAGCTCTCTCAGGACCCCGAGCATGAAGGAGAGAAAGGGAGCCTCTCCTCTCTTCATTCATCAAACTCTGTCATAGAGAAGGGGGCACATTGTCACAGAGGTGTATGGCAGTCTGTGAATGGGGCCCTGGCTTGGATTACAGGGTGAGTGAGGAACTGTAGCCTGGAGCAGAACAGTGCTGATAATCCAATAGGAAAGCCAGCTCCATTGACATAGCTCAGAACTCTAAAGCCCTTCCTCTCATGCAAGAGCAATGCACCATTTCCTCTCTACAAGCCAGTAACCGGTATAGGTTTACAGTCTGTGCCAAAAACCTCCAAATGAACCAAATTGATGGCTGTCTGATCGAAAACCCTTTATGTTACCTGCAGTAGGATTCAAAGTGAAACCAAATAGTTTGTGGCCACAAAAGGACATTTTTAATATTCAAAATGGTTTGATTCTCATCGTTTTTCTGTTTCTCTCTTTCACAGACCAGAGAAGCCAAGTTGGCTGTAGAGAGCTGAGGTCCACCAAGTACATCTCTGATGGCCAATGCACAAGCATCAACCCCATAAAGGAGCTGGTATGTGCTGGCGAGTGCCTCCCCGCTCAGATGCTTCCCAACTGGATCGGCGGCGGCTACGGCAGAAAGTTCTGGAGCCGGAGGAACAGTCAGGACTGGCGCTGCGTCAACGACAAGACACGCACCCAACGCATCCAGCTGCAGTGCCAGGATGGCAGTACAAGAACGTACAAAATCACCGTGGTCACCTCGTGCAAGTGTAAGAGGTACTCCCGGCAACACAACGAGTCGAGCCATATGAAGTTTGAGGAGCCTGCCTTGTCTCGGCCCCAGCTGCTCCACAAACACAAAGCCAAAGCCAAAAAGAGGCTAGGGAAGATTAAGCTAAATGAGAATTGGCATGAAGCAGAGCCCTAAGGCAGGACTGCAGAATGCCTCAGTGACTGTGGTCTTGGATTATCTCTTTATTGGGACTGGCTTGTTGTGAGGAGGACCACTGAAAGTGACTTTGTAAAAGCGAATGGCATTGGTTGCTTGCTACATCTGAGGACCAATGGGCACCATTAAGTCATTAGCTAATAAGATGAAATGAACCTAAATGGGGTCATCATGACCAATAGAACTGTCTGGAACTTTAAGATAACTCGCATCATTTAAGTTCTTGTATGACAATGTAAACCTGCTCTTAACTCCATTATAGGAACAGTTTTACAGCCAATATAATGTAATAAAATAAGCTCTGCATGAAAAGGGATTCCCAACACAAAAGCACCACAAATACACAAAACAATGTAAATATGTGTACATATATAATATCACATGTCCTCTGAAGTATGATAACATATGTATAAACGTTTTCTATAAGATGTACATGATGTAATATATGTTGTATTGCTATTCATTTGATAAACCTTTTAATATGCATCACACATATTTTGCAAAAATCTGTCATTGCTCATGCTTTCATTTGATTAAATAAAAAAATGTTAACACAAATGTCCCCTTATTGTATGTTGATTCTTACTTTAGAGACCTAGTTTACCACTTTTAAAATAGACTATTACCCAGTATTATTTTTTTTGCATACTTTATTGATGTTCCCACTGCAATTATTTTATGTCCTAGGGCCATTTTTAAGTTCTTGTTTCATTGATGTAAATCCATGTCCTGTGGCAGGCTACTTACACATAGTAATTTAGTTTTAAACATATCTTGGGTGGCAGCGCATGTCGACCACCTACAAATATGTAGGCCTACCCCAAATTGTTCTATGGAACACTAGATGGCATTTCAATGTTGAAGCATGTACAGTTGAAGTCGGAAGTTTACATACACCTTAACCAAATACATTTAAACTCAGTTTTTCACAATTCCTGACATGTAATTCTAGTAAAAATTCCCTGTCTTAGATCAGTTATTACCACTTTATTTAAGAATGTGAAATGTCAGAATAATAGTGATTTCAGCTTTTATTTCTTTCATCACATTCCCAGTGGGTCAGAAGTTTAAATACACTCAATTCTTATTTGGTAGCATTGCCTTTAAATTGTTTCACTTGAGTCAAACGTTTCGGGTAGCCTTCCACAAGCTTCCCACAATAAGTTGGGTGAAATTCGGCCCATTCCTCCTGACAGAGCTGGTGTAACTGAGTCAGGTTTGTAGGCCTCTTTGCTCGCACCCACTTTTTCAGTTCTGCCCACAAAGTTTCTATAGGATTGAGTTCAGGGCATTGTGATGGCCACTCCAATACGTTTACTTTGTTGTCTTTAAGCCGTTTGGCCACAACTTTGGAAGTATGCTTGGGGTGATTGTCCATTTGGAAGACCCATTTGCGACCAAGCTTTAACTACCTGACTGATGTCTTGATGTTGCTTCAATATATCCACATAATTTTTCTTCATGATGCCATCTATTTTGTGAAGTGCACCAGTCCCTCCTGCAGCAAAGCACCCCCACAACATGATGCTGCCACTCCCGTTCTTCACGGTTGGGAATGTGTTCTTCGGCTTGCAAGCCTCCCTCTTTTTCCTCCAAAAATAACGATGGTCATTATGGCCAAACAGTTCTATTTTTGTTTCATAAGACCAGAGGACATTTCTCCAAAAAGTACCATCTTTGTCCCCATGTGCAGTTGCAATCCGTAGTCTGGCTTTTTTATGGCGGTTTTGGAGCAGTGGCTTCTTCCTTGCTGAGCAGCCTTTCAGGTTATGTCGATATAGGACTCGTTTTACTGTGGATATAGATACTTTTGTACCTGTTTCCTTCAGCATCTTCACAAGGTCCTTTGCTGTTGTTCTGGGATTGATTTGCACTTTTCGTACCAAAGTGCATTCATCTCTAGGAGACAGAACGCGTCTCCTTCCTGAGTGGTTTGATGGCTGCGTGGTCCCGTGGTGTTTATACTTGCGTACTATTGTTTATACAGATGAATGTGGTACCTTCAGGCATTTGGAAATTGCTCCCAAGGATGAACCAGACTTGTGGACGTCTACAATTTTTTTCTGAGGTCTTGGCTGATTTCTTTTCATTTTCCCAGGATGTCAAGCAAAGAGGCACTGAGTTTGAAGGTAGGCCTTGAAATACATCCACAGGTACACCTCCAATTGACTCAAATGATGTCAATTAGCCTATCAGAAGCTTCTAAAGCCATGACATAATTTTCTGGAATTTTCCAAGCTGTTTAAAGGCACAGTCAACTACTGGAATTGTGATACAGTGAACTATAAGTGAAATAATCTGTCTGTAAACAATTGTTGGAAAAATGACTTGTGTCATGCACAAAGTAGATGTCCTAACCGACTTTCCAAAACTATAGTTTCTTAACAAGAAATTTGTGGAGTAGTTGAAATCGAGTTTTAATGACTCCAACCTAAGTGTATGTAAACTTCTGACTTCAACTGTAGGTGAAGTAATCCCATATCGTATAGGCCTATACATACAATTATCATATCACACTAGTTGTACAGTTGCACCAGATCAAGCAAGCTTGAATAAATGAATATGCAAAAGGTAGCCTGGAAGTTAAGAGTTTTGAGCCAGTAACTGAAAGGTTCAAAACCCTGAGCTGACTAGGTGAAAAATCTGTCAATGTGCCCTTGAGCAAGACACTTAACCCTAATTGCTCCTGTAAATCGCTCTGGATAAGAGCATCTACTAAATGACCAAAATGTAAATGTATGGTCAATTGCATCAAGCAGTCAAAATTAAAAAGGCATGAAAGTCATAAATAACCACAAATACATAGTAGATATGATATGGAAATCTTGAGAACATCAGCAAAGACCCCACAGATAACATTAGTGACGTGTACCTGGTATGGGTCTTCCTTGACAGCGCGCAGGCGTAGTGCTGTGGCTACAGTGTAGCAGGCTACAAATCGAATCAATCACTAGTCTACGCGACTCCGCCCATAAAGGAATGAATGAAACTGTACACGGGGATACCGGTAGGATATATTCGTGACATCAATGTTAGTCCGTTTCAACATCAAATTAATCAATTGTCCTGAAGCATGCAAGAGGAAACGGGCGACATGGCCAGGCCTGTTGAACCAGGGCATTTCTCAACATGCGAAGCCCGGTTGGACAAGCACATTGCGGGCCTTTGCAGTGTCGATTTCCCGGTAGCTGTGGTTCTTCCAGCCGGTGGCAGTGGAGAAAGAACCGGGCTATTGACACCCAAACAGTTCTGCACGTTTCTCAACAGACCTCTGATAAGCTACACAATTCAAACTTTCGAGAGGTAACACTTGAAGTGTCGAATGTTTGCATGCAAAAACATATCTGTCCCGTTTGGAATACTGTAGTTTTATGGCCTTGCCCCTTAATCTTGTCACTGCACAAGACTGTGGCCACATGTAAACAAACCATTTCACTGGGTTGTCAAGCTCTTTTATGTAATCGTTGAATAAATGTGAGGTTTTGTAATGTCTCAAATTATCCCATTCAACAGATCTTTACTGAATCCATCGGGTCACACATTACAATTTTGAGTCTTTCTACAACATCCAAAATAGCCTACCTGTTCTTGAGACTACCATGTATTTTTGTTTCAACGTGACCATTTCAGTGGAATTCTGTTGAAATAATGTGTGCAAATAATTGCACCCGAAAGTGTTATGTATGGTAATATAACAAGTCATGACACAAGTAATGAAACAAATATACTCAACAAGAATGATAAGTTCTAACCACAGTGCGAAAGCTGTTGACTTATGACTAGACACACTGTTTCTTTGACAGTGCCATGGAGCCAAAGCATCGTTGTGGTGGTTGCCAAGGAGAGCTTAGATTTGATGATGGACATTATCCACCGCTTCCACCACAGAAATGTCCTAGTGGTACATGGCGGATCTACTCGCCACAGATCTATATTCAATGGGGTCCGCGCCCTCAGTGAGGGAGAGGATGGTACGGCCCGCGTCAAACCAAAGGTGGTCAGCATTCATGATGCAGTGAGTCCCTTTGTGGAAGAGGACTTCCTCCTGAAGATAACAATGGCTGCCAAAGAGCAAGGGGTTTGTACATATTCAAAGCCATCTACCTCTTCCACCGCGACACAGTCAGTGGGGCTCAGACGGAGCGATTCATTGCTCTCAACTATAGCCATGTATACCTACTGTAAGCCATGACAAATGTAAACCACATTGGCTGATATTAGTGGCTAAGGAAGACACTGATATGTTCAGATGGTGATTCATATTTACATTTTACTAGCTGTGACATGATATTGTTGAAGGGTGGTCACAAAAGTGAGAAGTGAGAGCAGGAGCTCTTTGACATTGGGGCTGACATTTACTGTGTGTGTGTGTGTGTGTGTGTGTGTGTGTGTGTGTGTGTGTGTGTGTGTGTGTGTGTGTGTAACTGGCTCTCAAAGCCAGCAGTCTGGTCTTCATTAACTTGCCAGTATCCCCGATCATGATTAAATGTCAGTCTCCTCCGAAGAGCATGAGGTTAATTTTGATTTTAACAACATGTGTAACACACACAACACATGTTTGCTTTCATTCTATTTACTAGTCATTTTGCCCCCCCCCCTTATCTCATTGACCATACTTGTTCTTGGCACAATGGGGATTTTCATCCTCAATCATGTCATGGTCACAAGAAAATAGGATCTCAGGAATGTTGTTTAAAAAGCATTGTGTGCACAAGCTAGTATTTATTGTTGTTATCCAGCCATGGCTAAAACATTTGTGGTAAGCCTCAAGACACAATAGCATCAGAACCATTTGATACATTTTGGATTGATGTGTGTATTTGCCATAAAGAATAAGGAAGAAGGACATATTCCGTTCCGTTTATTATTTTGCAGGCTGCTGGGGCTATCCGACCTCTGGTTTCCACAGTGATTGCTACCACATTGGAGGGCTACCTGGACCATTCTCTGGAGAGAACCATGTACAGAGCCAGTGAGATGCCCCAGTGATTCATCTATGATGTCATCTACCAGGCTTATCAGAGGGTAGGTACTTCTAGGCACTAGGCAGCTCTTGTACACAAAACATCACTTGTAGTCTACCCAAGGTCCAGTTAATAAAAACTGGTAGCCTGATTTTGGGGCTATATAAAAAATACACAGCTCCTTGAACCCAGCCTGATCTCACGATAACTCACATTCTGTTTCAGTTAAACAGAAAGTAAAATGCACCAGTCAGTCTGTTTGACCTGGCTAAAAATGACTATGTTTACCATGCACATTTGAATTAGGGATGTGACTGATAAAACAACAAAGTATTGAATGATTTTCTTAAATGGAAATATGCCAACAAGGATGCACCTTGAAACAAAGTCCGAACCAAGCCTTGTACAGTAGTTAGTTCTCACGTTTAGATAATGATTTTGTGAAGTTGTCTCCACTTCTGGTCAGGGAAATAGAGAACCTTGGATGTCTGCAAAACCTTTTTCCAAATCGAGCACTAGTCATGTCCTGCAGGTTTTGAATGTTCCCTCTCAATGTCAAATAATTGCTTTAAAAGGTCCCTTGAATCACATAAAATGACAGTCTGAGAGAGATTTATGCTTAAGAAATAATTAATCCCAGCAATGCGACTAGATGACAAAAGACTTTATGATTCTCATACATCACACCAAGTCTTTACAGTTGTCCATTGTTCACCAGATGTGCTGGAACCTGCAGGGTTTCAAGCTGAAGAGTTTGTGGTGTGGGTGCCATCATTTTCACTATGGCATGGTTATTTCTGGGAAAGAAATGACACATTAATATACTCTGGCACTGTGCAGCATATCACTCTGTCCAACAACAGAAAAAGACCTCTTGGCTTGGTAAAGGTAACGTAAAAATAACATTGAAGTAAAGTGGTTACTACAGGTCTAACCGTCTTGTGATTTTTTTTTAAATTTACATGAAACGATTTGAACATCCAAGAATACTTGCGAAATAATAATGGAAATAATTTCACCTTTGGGTGACATCTCACAAAACTAGAAAATAAAAAAACATGATTTGGGGGATTTTCACAGCATTTAATCATAGAGGGGTCCTTTGGAGGAATGTTTTTTGACATATATTTTAATTTTTTTAAGTATAATTCATATGAAGCTTTACCGCTTGCTCTGTACTATGAGTAGTATTTTGATTTCAATAACAATTTTCTTACAATAATTAATGAAAATTAAAAAATATAAACATGAACAGTGGTTGGATTCGTTACTTGGAAAAACACTCTTACATATAATCTATTGCATATTACTCTTTATTTAGCTTTTTCTTTTTACGTTATCCATTCAGTACGAAGCTCTGCTATAGGCCTATCAGATGAGCGAAGGTGTAGATTTTCCTTTGGTACTTTTTGCCGTTGTTTGGTCGATTTTGTTTGATTTAAATACTGTAGGTCCTTGATGATAAGTAATCCCTTTGATTATATGCCTTTTATTTCAATGCATCATTATGTGTAGGATTTATCTGACATAGTTTGTATTTGCGCCGCGGTCAATGCGCTGGTTATTTGAATTTTGAGGTCGGCCTTGGTGTGACTTGTTAGCCGGTATTTAATGGCTTTAATATGTAGGCTATGCATCTTTTCGTAAAGCTGCCAGAATGTTTTTGGACACTATTCCTTTGATGTGTTAGATTTATCAAGACATCATTTCGTTGTGATAAAAGGCACTTTTTTGAATTGCATTCATCAGATTTTGATTGTTTATATGGAAATTGTGTTAGAACATATTGAATATTTATGTTTTATCGTAATGAGTATAAATGTCTCTTTCACACATGTTTGTGGAACAATTCCATATAGGGTGAGTATTGGTTAAATGGGACATAGAGAAAAGTGAGACTCTTAAGCTTTGTAATAGGTATCTTTAAATATGTACAATAACGTAATCAACAATCAATACCTATGTGTTAGTGAGGAAGTATGTGATGATAAACAATGGGTTCAATTGGTATGACATCATCATAGTGGGTGTGGCATCCCGTGTAATAACAGAGGCATAATGGTAAGTAAAATTACAATGTTCTGAGGTATATAATGTTTAGGTTATAAAAAATGAAGGAAGGCTATTTACTGTCTCATTACAACATATTTTGTAATGGGATGTAATTGAAAATCAAAATGACTGGAAGTGGCTTTTGTACTACAGTACTCTCACCTTTTTAAAATGTTACAATTTTGTCAGTGTTCCATTATTTTTACAACAATTATTTTACCAGGTAAGTTGACTGAGAACACATTGTCATTTACAGCAACGACCTGGGGAATAGTTACAGGGTATAAATGAGCCAATTGGAAGCCGGGGATGATTAGGTGGCTATGATGAGGTCCAGATTGGGAATTTAGCCAGGATGCTGAGGGTTAACACCCCTACTCTTACGATGAGTGCCATGGGCTCTTTAGTGACCACAGAGAGTCAGGACACCTGTTTAACGTCCCATCCAAAAGACAGCACCCTACACAGGGCAATGTCCCCAATCACTGCCCTGGGGCATTGGGATATTTTTTTTAGACCAGTGTAAAGAGTGCCTTGTACTGGCCCTCCAACAGCGCTTCCAGCATTATCTGGTCTCCCATCCAGGGACCGACCAGGACCAACTCTGCGTATCAGAGGCAAGCCAGCAGTGGGATTCAGGGTGGTATGCTGCTGCCAATTGCCTACTGCCAAACTGGGGGACCCTGTTACTTTCAAACTGACACTCCCCTAGATCATTTCAATGGAGAAATACCATTTTGAAATACATGTTTCCTTAACAGATATCCATTTTCTTAATAGGATCAAATGTTCCATTTCATTTTCCTTAAATCTGCTATCGGCTAGCATAGCTTCATTTTACTTGGAAAGATATGACCTTACCAACATTAAAAACCCTAGCTATCTATGTTCATATCCATACAAGAACAGTGGCTTCAGAAAGTGTTCACACCCCTTGACCCTTTTCAAACTTTGTTGTGTCACTGGCCAAGACAATACCTCATTTTGTCAAAGTGGAATAATGTTTTTTGAATTGTTTACCAATAAATAGAAAATTAAAAGCTGAAATGTCTTTTCAATAAGTATTCAACCCCTTTGTCATAGCAAGCCTAAATAAGTTCATAAGTAAAAATGTAAATAAAACATGGACTCACTATTGTTGTGTGCAATAATAGTGTTTAACAATTTTCTGTAAGGTTCCTCAGTCGAGCAGTGAATTTCAAACACAGATTCAACCACAAAGACCACAGCGGTTTTCCAATGCCTTGCAAAGAAGGGAACCTATTGGAAGATGGGTAATTTTGTTATAAAAAGCGGACATTGAATATCCCTCTGAGCATGGTGAAGTTATTAATTTACGCTTTGGAGGGTGTATCAATACACCCAGTCACGACACAGATACAGGCGTCCTTCCTAGCTCAAAAACTCAATTTTTAGCTCAGTTTCCGGAGAGGAAGGAAACTGCTCGGGGATTTCAACATCAGGCCAGTGGTGACGTTAAAACAGTTACATAGTTTAATGGTTGTGATAGGAGAAAACTGAAGATGGATCAACTGAGGATGGATCAACAACATTCTCCATCTCTTCATTCAAAGAATCAATCATGGACACTCTTACTAACAGTTGTGGCTGCTTTGCATGATGTATTGTTGTCTCTACCCTCTTTGTGCTGTTGTCTGTGCCCAATAATGTGTCTACCCTGTTTTGTGCTGCTACCATGTTGTTGTCATGTGGTGTTTCTACCATGCTGTGTTGTCATGTGTTGCTGCCATGCTATGTTGTTGTCTTAGGTCTCTCTTTATGTAATGTTGTGGTATCTTTTCTTGTCGTGATGTGTGTTTTGTTCTATATATATATATTTTTTTTTTATCCCAGCCCCCATCCCCACAGGAGGCCTTTTGCCTTTTGGTAGGTAGTCATTGTAAATAAGAATTTGTTTTTAACTGACTTTCCTAGTTAAATAAAGGTAAGAAAATACATATAAAATAATAATTGTAATTACTCCACAATACTAACCTAATTGACAGAGTGAAAATGAGGAAGCCTGTACAGAATAAAACATTTTCCAAAACATGCATCCTGTTTGAAACAAGGCACTAAATTAATGCTGCAAAAAATGTGGCAAAGCAAATCACTTTTTGTCCTGAATACAAAGTGTCATGTTTGGGGAAAATCCAATACACCATATTACTGAGTACCACTTTCTATATTTCCAAGCATAGTGGTGGCTGCATCATATTATAGACATTGCAAAGTATTTCATGTGGATCATTAATTATTAATGTTCCACAAAAATACCTAAAGTGTTTTTAATACATTTAATTTATCACGAGTATATATTATTCATGTACCCTCTCAATTATCCTTCTTTACAATAAATAATTAAGTGTCCCACTTTGCCAATCAAGGTGGCCCAATTTGCCAGTATCGAATGCATTACTTGAAAAAGTAACTAATAGTATTACAATATTTGAACAGAGTAACTTGTTTTATTATTCCATTACTGATACAAGTAGTACATTACTGTAATGCGGTACTTTTGTAACGCATTACCCCCAACACTGAAAATGTTTTGATTTGCTACATTTTTCAATATATTGTTGAACATAATATACTCTACGGGCATTTCAAAGTTCCAGAGTGGGATCTCTTCTACTGTTTGAGTTATGATCCAATTTGTCAGCATTACAAACAGTGAATGTGAAAATCGATTCAAAACAGTTGCTGGTGATTTGCAGGATGTGCAATGATACAAGTAAAAGGAGGGCTGTGATTGGTTACATTGCCTACTATGACAATTTCTCTGTATAAAATTGTCCATAACATCAAAACTAGCAGAGATCCCACTTTGGAACTTTGATATGCCTGTAGAGTATACTATATTCAACAATATATTGAAACATTTGCCGAATCAAAAAGGGTATGTTTTCAATATTCATGTTTCTATTTTTAAATATTCATACATTAATGTAAGAAAATCATTATTGAAATCAAAATGTTACTCATAATACAGAGCAAGTGGCAAAGCCTCATATGAAACACAGTTTCCTTTGTAGCACCTACAGATGAAACATTATAAAGTCTTAAAGGAGGCCTGGGTAAGGCCATAATGTCACAAATGTTCCAACTTCAATTAATTATTTCTCAATTGTGCTTTAAGATACAAATGTCAAATATGTCAATAATCCTTCCTCCAATGGACCCTTCTATGGATTAAATGTTGTGAAAATCTCCCAAATCATTTTTTTTCTAGATTTGTCAGGAATCACCCCTTTGACAAAAATCATAAATGTGTGGATTCTTATCTTAAAATGTAGGCTTATAACTTACATTGTAAGATTTTCTGTCTATCACAAATCCGTCACTGCAAAAATTCACCATGTTTATTTTTCAACCAGCCCAGATACTTGAGAGCTCTGCTATTTGAACCTTGGGTCGATTTAGATGGTGATGCAGATACCAGTGTTTTGAAGGACGTAGGAAGCCTTGACTAAGAGCTGAAGTATGGGTCCAATTGGAGCCCCATTTGTCTGCAGATATTTTGGTTCCTGGCACATACGAATTTTAGATTACCAGGGAGCCCTGTTGGTTTTGGCCTTGACTCTGAAAATGAGAGCACATTCACTATGCAAGTGAAGTGGAGTGTCAAGGCCAGTCAAGTAGCATTTCACTGACAATTAAGACACATTTGTTGTGATGTAAGTGTATTTGTGAAAACAAGAGACTCTGGCGCGATGGGGAGTGCCCCACCCCTCTCCACTTGTGTCCATCGAAGTTGGGGAAGTGTAAGGTGTCTGTCAAGTTAGCACTGTAGGACATATTCTGCGTGAGCCTCACATTTGTAGTTTGACATGCATTGAGCCTGGCAGAACTCTGGGCTGAAAAGACAAAGGGGAGACACTCTATCCTGTTCTCAGTGCATGCCTTTGTACTGGGAGAAAATTCTACAGGTTCAATTACCACAGGACGCAGTCATATTTCTCCTTCAGTTCCAGGGTCCTGAGAAAAAGGCCCTCTCTTTTATAACCCTGATAAAATATTGCCTGCATATTATCTCAGGTAGCATGAGTTAGCCTTTGATTTAGCCTTTGTAGTCCACACACAGTATCTTAAAAGCCATGAGCTCATTGCTTATATCACTTTTTCAATGCAATGCGATCTACAGCGACGGCAATCTGATTCCAATGTGTTCTCACTGCACTGGGCCAAGCTGTTATGAACTCAACTCTCCTCTGATTTGGGGTGGCAGGTAGCCTAGTGGTTAAGAGTGTTGGGCCAATAACCGAAAGGTCGCTGGTTAGAATCCCCGAGCCGACTAGGTGAAAAATCTGTTTAGATGTAACTATGGTCGATGTGAGTTTGTGAGCTATCCTCTTTTGTTTGTCCCCAGAAGACTTTCTCAACTCTGTTTATGAAATAGGAACTAACTCAGTTTGTTATGCATCGTCAACAATCCCACGTCTCTTGTGTCCTGTCCTCATAGTGCAGCGAGTCGGACTTTGAGCCTTCATCTGGCTCTGCAGTACTGCGGCACCAGTGCCAAGCTCATCAAGGGCCCGCCAACCCTGTGGAAGGTGAGCAAGCCTGGGACACTGGAACTCAGTTTGGGACAATGCCTTTAAGCCTAAATTAGGCCATTGTCATAGCTCTAGCTGTATTCTTATTACTAGTTTGTTATACAGGGACAAGTACAGATCTGAATTTATACATTGTGTATTGTATTTAATACTACTTGATATGATGAAGTAGTATTTTTTGTATGTTTTTTTTAATGGTTTTGATAGCATTAAAATAAGCCAGTAATGAGGTAAGTCCTAAGAATCTAAATACATTTGCACTAAAATTAACAATGCTTTTTAGAACAGGTTTGATGCTAACATGTTGTTAAACTAAATTTATTTCTACTGTAGGTGACCTACAAAGGAGATTTGGCTGCAGCAGAGTCCATTGTCAAAGGTATGACTGTGTATCTGTATACATTTTTATACACAACTTTATCATTGTACTGTTTTGTTTGTACTTTATCATCACTTTATCATTGTACTGTTTTTAAGTGCAATATTTCCATGATCGTTGTTTATCTCGACAGTAAAACCGCGTACTTTATAGACCTAATGTACGTTAGCACTATTTTCTATACCACATAAGTGACGTAAATGTGTTTTGTCCTGTGTGAGACAATGCCAGTTTAGAGTGTAGATGAGAAATAGAATAGTCTTTTATTGTTCTCCCAGGAAGATATTCTACGAAGTCTTGTTTTTAAGTTTGTCAGAAAGTAAGGGAGGGTGTTTGCAGTCTGTGATGTGAATGCCATCTATACAAGTCAGGGCAGGGTAGAGCCATCATGTTCTCTGCACAGTCAGGGAAACATCCATAAAGTCATCAGTCCTACTCTTTACCTCTGTATGCACCTGGGCCGTCCAACTGGATTATGACATATTGAGCATAGTAATTATACCAAGAGAGCTTTGTGTGTGAATGAATTCATTGTTAGTGTGTGTTGCGAGCATATGCAAGAATACATCTTCATTCATGTGTGTGCGTGTGTCTTTGGCACATCACTTCCCCACGTAAATCAAGTTGAATTGCGAGTGCTGCTGATTTCAATGAATTCTCGCTAAGTTTGAAAGAAGATTATCATTGCTAAGTAATGGAGATTTGCAGCAAAAGTGGTCAAAGTACACTTTCTTTTTCAGAGACTCTCTCCCAGTCGGTCTGTGTTGTCACAGGTGGGTCTGCACAGGCTACAGAGCTAGCCAACGCTCTGCAGAGGCGCATGAGCGCTTTGGACATGGTATGGTGATGATTATGATGATGATGATTATGATTACAATTACAATGTTTGTGAGATTTTACATTCGATCATCACATTGATGTTTCTTCCACCCCTCCAACACCCCCCCCCTCCCGACCATGTGAGCTCCACTTGGGTGGGCCCCGGTTAGACTTGCCATCTGCTGTTAGACCTATAATGGAGCTTGTCTGAAGGCTTCCAAACCCTCCTCCCTCCATCCCCCCTCTGCCTCGCCACCTCCCCAGCATGACGGAAAGCAGATGGCAGTCATATAGTTCATGCCATGCGAATTATCTGATTAATTAAGTGTTCAGCGATGAGTCTTCACTACCGCCCTTTGCCCATCATGTTGAAGGGCAACCATACCGTGCCCATATGACATATCTCCCGTTCATTCTCAGTCATGGTGAAGGGGTCACAGGTTGCCATATCGTCCCCACAAATCACATTGCACTTCTCCATTCTCATGAATTATATAACAGACACCCCGGCCTCCTACCATACCGTCCCCGCATTGCCGTCGAGAGTGTCTTCCTTCCTGCGTATATCAAAAAGTATATACATCCTCCCTCGGTAGTTGACAACAGAGGGGGGAAATGCATGGCGGATGAAGTGTGTTGGTGATACAGGGAGAGCACAGACACACCGACAGCTCATCCTCCTGTGAAGCAGTGCCAAGCCCTTCATCAGGCAGTACGCGTCAAACAGGCAGCGGATCTAGCTGTCGTGGTGGTAGGCAGACCCCTGAGACGTACGGGATCCTAGGAACCTAAGGCTTTGGCTCTGATTGGAACCATCATTCCTTGCACTCGGGTGCCCGGTGGGGTCGTGTTGCGGTGCGCGCGTCTGGGACCAGATACATCCTTCCCAGGGGTTCGAGGGAGATGAAAGGAGAGGAAACGGAGGAGTTAGCTTTGTGATCAGTGCCATTAATGAATCTAATACAGGGGATAAGGGAGGTAGAGCCTGAGCTGGAGCTTGGAGGCGAGCAGACAGTGTGTGTGTGTGTGCAGGTGGAGGATTTGGCTGCGTGTGTGTGTGTTATTGTGTTATTGTGGGGAGAATATGATTCTCATAGCAGGATGAATATGGATGTGATCCCATAATCATAGTGGAAGATACAAAATAAACATTACATTGTATTAATATGTAATATATTATAAACAATGTTCTTGTTAGCACTTTTGTTTCTTGTTCTGTACATAATGTTGGTCAAATAGTTGTTGTTTTTTAAGTTTTATTTTTATTTTTTAGTTGCCACAATAACCCCAGATCACTTGTCCTTCAACAGACATTCCCAGACCTTGTACAAACAAACAGCTTTCATAGCCATTCATCATTTTTTATTTAATAAGTAAACCTATTAGTGCCACATTTATTTCAGTGTCTTGAGACAAAGGAATTGGAATTTTACCACAAAAACATAATGCTGACATTACAGTAAAGCTGCAACTGTAAAATCAGCATGTTTTTTTTTTTAATTTAGGCTCTGAGTCAATTTTTGTCGGAGCCCAATCTTATAGACATTAGTGTCATGATAGGAAGGGAGGATCTGATGAAGGGAGAACACCTCCATCCCCTCCTTATCTTTAACATCTTGAGCTTGGTATAAGATAGTATTTCATATTCACTCAAGATGAAGTACAATCTTGGAACACATGAATTATATCCCTCCTTTTTCAAAAATATTAACCTTGACCTACTAGATATTTAGTCATGGACACAGCCAGATAGAGGAACAGCTAGGGCAAGGCCGGGACACAGCTCACTGAACTACACTTTGAGCACTATATTCAAATCATGTCTATCCTTTCTCTTGGTCTGAGTTTCTCAGCATTTCAAACAAGCAACTCATAGTTTGAAAAAGTAATAGGTAACGCTTTATTTTATAGCCTGTTTTAAGCTGGGACTTGGTATTTCTATGGTCTTTGCTAGGAAACAATGCGGTAAAATCTTACCACTTTCTGAATTGAAACTCATAGTTTGGGGCAGTTCTCTTTTTTCCTCTGGCAGACTGGAACTTGATTTCTGCCTCGGTCACGGACTCTCTGGTGTGTCCTGTAGTTGGTCCTTGACCTCCTGTCTCCTTGGCTCTCCCAGACAGACTTCTTGAACAAACATCCCATTCCAGAATTTCATGCCCAACTAACCTTGTTTAAATCATGTCAGAAAATATAATCTCGCAAATCTACATTTCTGACTGATGCTTTTCCCTCAGAACCCACAAGCAACTTATCTTTCTGGATCAAATAACCCTCCACATGTTTCCCGTAACCATTTCATATTTCTAATTGTCGTTGTTATTCTGAACGGTTCAAATTGTACAAGTCCCAGCCAGTGACAAACACAGAGCGTGGATGTTTGTTTCTGTGTTTATTTGTGTATGAAATGTTAGACAGGACCAGGGAAGAATTACTGGGAAAACAGAAGAGATGAACATGAAATGGACACACTGACTGTAGCATGTTGTACAGCTTCATTCCATTTGTATTCAAGGGCTAAATTCGTTGAAAGATACTCAGCTAAAATGTGGTTACAATTACAGTGAACAAAAATGCTTTTACTATCTTGGACTGTACTGAATTTTGATTCGATTTACAGTGTAATGTAATTTAACTTGGCTCGTCTACAATTCTGTCCCCAGGCTTCTTTGTACCCTTTATCATTCTGCCAGCTCGGAGAGACAAAGAGAGTCCAGCAGTGGTTCCCTGTCTCTTTCATTTGTTCTAATGAGCAATCCAGCCATGGAGAGAATTTAGCTTAAGATCAATGGTGTTCAACTCTAGTCCTGGAGTTACGTAATGTATGCTGGTTTTGTCCTTGCTTTTTAATCAGGGACTAATTTATTATTGGGTAACCAGGTGTGTGGACTGAGACTCTCCGGTTGAAATGAATTGATTAAGTGCCAGGGAGAAATTCATTCCTGCATGGAAAACCCTCTTGGACTGTAGTATATTGGACTGGATTCCAATATAATTTAACAGCATTAACTAACATCATAATTTGGTTTATTTAACATTTTAATAAAGTATTTCTGTAAAATGTTTCTTTGTATCTTTCTTCAAGGAGGTGGATGTGATCTCAGACTTGATAGGAGACGATGCCAAATCTCTGTCAAAAGAGTGAAACTTCATTCAAGTTTCTGTAAGTTCACACTTCAGGAGTTTAGGAAAACAGAATATAAGTAAGCCTGTTTAAACACTACGACAATTGTTTATGTTATTGCCAATATGTTCATTTTTTGCTGTTCCGATGTCCAACTCAACAATATTCCACTCTTTTCTGAAAATTGCTTTTAATTTGGGTCCATAGGTGAACAGTTCTTGCTTGTCTGAAGTTGGAAAACCGCTGAGTGTGTTGGAGGAGGTAGACCGCGCACTCCTGCATCCAGTGGTCATTATTTGGGTGAGTTGAGTTCACATGGGGATAAATGTGTGAATAGAGCCTCATGAATTCCCAGTTGCCTTACCAACACTCTTGTTCTGGTACTGGAAATTAGACTCTCTTCACTTCTCTGTGCTTGGGGCTCTTTGCTATTTACTGTTCACTTTGCTTGTCGTGAGTTGGCCCTGTTGCTTTAAGGATGGACTGTAAGCTTGCGAAGGCCATGGAACCCTCTGATGTTTGGGTATCCCAGTAGCAATCACACACATTCAGAACAAGGTGAGTTAGCAGAGTTAACAGAGAACATTGTGTATGTGGGTGTTGTCTGTGCTTAGTGGACTTAGTGGACGTTTATCATGACTCAATCAGGTTTCCCACACTGTGAATGAACTTGTGTTGGGTGTTTTCTACAGCACACGTCTGGCCCGGGCAGGCTCTAGTTTCCTCAAGGTACATGTACTACATGGCCAGACAACCTTTTTCCTCTTGTAAAATGTTCACTTTGCAGTCTACCTCTGGTCCCTCCGACGAAACGATGTTGCTGTTTAGAAACCCTATACACCCCCCCCCCTTCCCCGAGAGCACTTCACTCCTTTCACTTACCGTTTGGCTCGGTTCAGATGTCAATATCAACCACAGAGCAACATTAACTCATGACAGCTCAAGTAGAACCCCCCGCGAATTGATCTAATTGGAACCCAAAATAAATATTTACGGTATGAAGGGCCTATTGACTTTTTGTGATTTTACCTTTTCACCCCGGCAACAGCACAACTGCCAAAACAAAGTGAGGGGAAAAAGGTGCAGTGGGCTTGGGGAAGTTGCATTCTGTTTTTTCTCTAAGCAAGTCTTTACGTCTTCAAAACAACTCGGTTTTAATCATTGCAAAGGCCATACAGGATAACTTGATTAAACCGCTCGCCTTGATTTGTGTTGTAAGGCCTTGTTAGGTCTTCAGTGAACCTCTGTGCACGCAAGTACACACACACACACACACACACACACACACACACACACACACACACACACACACACACACACACACACACACACACACACACACACACACACACACACACACACACACACACAAACACACAAACAAACAAACAAACAAACAAACAAACAAACAAAACAAAAAACAGCTCCTCTCCAGCGGTATGGAGCTAGGTTCCAGGCTGCATTAGGGTGGGAGCAACGCTCTCCACCACACCAGAGTAAATGCATCTGTGTCTGAGTTTTCCCCACAGCTCTTACTGTGGACCAGATGCCCTTTTCACAAGTAGAGAACCCTAGGACTCCCTAGATCCAGCACCTTATTGAAAATACATTTACTCCCAGCCTAAGTCGATTTCATGGCAGCTTAAGGTTGTCCTACATTGAACATCAGCATCATGGGAAGGCTTATATCCAAACAGAGTTAGTGAGGTGGGAGGCTGAATTCAAAACAAGAGTTGCCTCACATAGCGATCTAAGAATTTCCCCGTCTTAAGCGAGGATGCAAAATCAACAGTGAGGGAGAGGGATATCTGGGTGGCGTTAGATGGCACACGTTGTTCTTTCTTGATGACAGCGTTTCCCAAACTCGGTTCTCGAGGACCCAAGGGGCGCACCTTTTGGTTTTTACCCTAACACTAAACAGCTGATTCAAATGATCAAAAGTGGATGATTAGTTGATTATTTGAATCAGCTGTGTAGTGCTAGGGCAATAAAACAAAACGTGCACCTCTTGAGGACCGAGTTTGGGAAACCCTGGCTTAGTCTGTAGCATTAAACAATGACCTAGCAATCAGAGTGGGAGATAATAGAGTTTCACAGACAGAGTGCGTGGCAATCGATTCAGTATGTGCCTGGTAATGATCCCGTCTAGACTTAAGCCAAACTGGCACCTTCTACTACAGCAAAACAAATCAATAATATCACTTATTTGAATTGAAACAGATGTTGATAGACGACAAGTGACTTACTTGACTTATTCAAGAAATACTTGACTCATAGTCATATAATGATGTATAATAGGTTTATAACAGATTAATGAACACATTTGACACTGAGCTTACAACACAAATCCTGTATAAGAAGACATAATTGGAGTGAATTCACCCTGTCGAGTGTCAGTCAACAGCCCAATTAGAAATAGACGTTTAGCACCAGCATGCTTTCCCATCCCATGCATGACACATTAAGTGACTCATCAAAGCTGGTTTATGCTGTCTTAATGTGGGCCCATCTATCTAAATAAACACCATGAGGCCTTTCCAC
Source organism: Salvelinus fontinalis (assembly GCF_029448725.1). Classification (NCBI taxonomy): domain Eukaryota; kingdom Metazoa; phylum Chordata; class Actinopteri; order Salmoniformes; family Salmonidae; genus Salvelinus; species Salvelinus fontinalis. The sequence continues at coordinate 25,040,052 of NC_074702.1, read as the reverse complement.
CTGAACCAGAGGGATTACTACCTCCAGAGTCCTATCCAACGTGTGTTTACCCCGAACACCACAACACACTCCTCCAATATCCCTCCCAAACGAGGACCTTTAAATAAACATGCTTGTTCAGTCGCAGCATGTCTTTCTTCCAAGTGTTTGAACAATGTGCTTTAATTGATCCAAGGTTTAATCATTCTCTAAGTCTCTGTAAGAGATTGTCATTATTGGCAGGAGATGCATGTCTGACTGGGTGTGGCGGGGCTTCTTTTGATAGGTGTATTTGAACGTGTCGGGGGGACGATTCGTCCGCCAGCGAGCCGATGGGAGGAGAGCCGGCGGCCATGATGGAGCTCGCCACAGGAACCAAGCTCGGAAATATTTTAGTCTATGGCATCCAGCTTTATCACTCAAAGGTATGCCCCCATGTTTTTTTTGTGTTGTTTTTATATATGTCTGGTCTTACGTTCTCCTGGATTTAGAGTCCCCCTGGAATGCACTTTTCAAAAAACCAAACAAAACACAATGAGAACTGTGTAAGTCCTTGTTCCAGAGTCTTGTTTCCTCATGCATTTGGTCTTGAGGCTAATTGTGCTGTCTGTGTTAGATGTTGGACGTGTGCGTGTGCTTACATGTGTGGGTGATTGGTGGGTGGAATATAACCTTTTAACCTTTCCATCCAGACACGGATGTTGCGTTTTGTTTTTTTATAAAAGAAACATGCAGAGGATAAAGATGTCCTCTGAGTGTGAAAAAGACATGTTACACTTACACACACATTGGTTCAAGTGTTTGCCCTACCACATACATACCTCAGCTGTGTCTCATTGGAAGGCTCTGCTCTGGATGGTGTTTGAGGTTCCCCATTGGCCTGTCAAAGGTTCACTGCAGTTGTCAGGGTTGATGTGGTTGATGTGAAATGTGTTTCTGTCGGCATTTACATGATTATATGAATGTGAAACCCTCCTAACACTGGATTAGAGATGGCGGGATATGTGTTACTGAAGCGATTGGATTACTGCTGGCTAGTGGCTATGTTGCGCTCACCCACAACAGTAGGTCGCAGTAGCTGGAAAGGATATAGAAAAGCCAGATGTTCTCACAATAGAAAAGCCCCCCCCCCCCCCCCCCCCCCCAAATATATATAATGGTTGTAATCATGTTTGTGCAACAATTGATATACATGCCAGTGAGCTTTGTGTTTGTGATAGATTGAGCTATTTGGACAAATGACAGCTTCAATTTCTTGGCAGCAATAACACATCACAAACCAATGGCAATACCACACTGTTCGGGGAAGATCGAGAGAGGTTTCAACCATCTCTTTTGATTTTAGTCTTGTCAGAATTAGCTAGGAGGAATTCAACCTGAGTAGTGGAGTGAAGATGGCTTTCCATTTTTTGGAGTGTCAACAACATGCGGCCGTCAGTCTTTAATGTCAACGTGTCATCTAATTAAAACAAGGTGCTCTGTATTCTTTACGGGGAAGCGTGTGATGCACCTACTTCACATGTGAGTTTGATTGTGCTATCGGATGTTGGGTCTTTGGTCCGCAATTCCCAGCATGCCAGAGTCTTCCACTGACCTAAGAGTGATGCTCTTAATTAGTCATTCCTGTTCCAGTTTTATGAGAAAATGCTTATCCTTATCAGATAGTGGAATAGCCGACTAAGACCTTGCATAAATCACTGTGATAGGTTTTCTGTTATAATGAGGATAATTCTTCCCAGATGGGCTTATTCATACTTGTCAAAACTCCCTATTTCAGTCCTCCTGGCCTCCAGATATGTACAAATATATCTATGTTAATGCACATCCACAACTTAAACTCATTGCGTCTGTGTTATTTCATTTTCATATCACCCAAATGGCTGGACAGTATTTAATGAATTGTTATTTAAAACAATATCCCAAAGGTACTTAAGACCCTGTTCAATCAGTCATTGTAACTCCGTGACTGGGAAACCTAACCAAGATTGTATGTAGAGTTCCTATACTGTACATAGTGCAAAGAGCAAACCTTAGGTTACCATTGTGTGAAAACAAATTGATATGTATCGATCTATGACTATGTTAGCCAAGCACTCACTGACACACATTGACACTGTAATTATAACAAAAATTGAAAGTCAGTGATTGTTTTGTTGTGTGTTTGTCTCTCCAAACGAAATGTTAAATAGCAATATTGTTTTTGGATGCTAGAATTTCCATGTTGTTTAGAGATGGAATTCTTTAGTTAGTCATGTAGAGGGATTCTTGTTGTAAGAACTCGATAAGGATCAGTAAACCCACTCTGGTAAATACAGTCTCAAATATCATATTGAAAACAGTTGTTCTTATTGTTGGAGACTCGCCTGATTTCCCCTTTGACATCTGTAAGTATAGATTTTGTCTTGTTTCATTTCCTCGTATGCTAAGACAATTGGCCATTCTATGGGATTGCTGCAATAATTCCACTGTGGAGAACCTGGGGCGAAATGTCACCCAAGAATCTAATCGAATGTGAGGAGATGTGTTATTTTAAACCTTCACTGACTGGAATGAAACACATTATTTTACTATTGATATACACTACCGGTCAAAAGTTTTAGAACTCCTACTCATTCAAGGGTTTTTCTTTATTTTTACTAATTTCTACATTGTAGAATAATAGTGAAGACATCAAAACTATGAAATAACACATATGCAATCATGTAGTAACCAAAAAAAGTGTTAAACAAATCAAATTATTTTTTATATTTGAGATTCTTCAAATAGCCACCCTTAGCTTTGCACACTCTTGGCATTCTCTCAACCAGTTTCATCTGGAATGCTTTTCCAACAGTCTTGAAGGAGTTCCCACATGCTGAGCACTTGTTGGCTGCTATTCCTTCACTCTGCGGTCCGACTCATCCCAAACCATGTCAATTTGGAGGTCGGGTCATCTGATGCAGCACTCCGTCACTCTCCTTCTTGGTAAAATAGCCCTTACACAGCCTGGAGGTGTGTTGGGTCATTGTCTTTTTGAAAAACAAATGATAGTCCCACTAAGCCCAAACCAGATGGGATGGCGTATCACTGCAGAATACTGTGGTAGCCATGCTGGTTAAGTGTGCCTTTTGAATTCTAAATAAATCACAGACAGTGTCCCCAGCAAAGCACCATAACACCACCTTCTCCATGCTTTACGGTGGAAAATACACGTGCGAAGATCATCCGTTCACCCACATCGAACCAAAGGACAAATTTCCACCAGTCTAATGTCCATTGTTCGTGTTTCTTGGGCCAAGCAAGTCTCTTCTTCTTATTGATGTCCTTTAGTAGTGGTTTCTTTGCAGCAATTCGACCACGAAGGCCTGATTCACACAGTCTGCTCTGAACAGTGGATGTTGAAATGTGTATGTTACTTGAACTCTGTGAAGCATTTATTTGGGCTGCAATTTCTGAGGTGCAGTTAACTCTAATGAATTTATTCTCTGCAGCAGAAGTAACTCTGGGTCTTCCTTTCCTGTGGCGGTCCTCATGAGAGCCAGTTTCATCATAGCGCTTGATGGTTTTTGCGACTGCACTTGAAGAAACTTTCTAAGTTCTTAAAATTTTCCATATTGACTGACCTTCATGTCTTAAAGTAATGATGGACTATCGTTTCTCTTTGCTTATTTGAGCTGTTCTTGCAAATATGGACTTGGTCTCAAATGCATCAAGAAATTACACAAATTAACTTTTAGGAAGGCACACCTGTTAATTGAAATGCATGAAGCTGGTTGAGAGAATGCCAAGAGTGTGCAAAGCTGTCATCAAGGTAAAGGATGAATCTGGTAGTGTAGATCCCCTAATGCAGCAAGAGGAAGTTGCAAGCAAAATTACCTGTTGGTGTCTGGTGATAGTGGAGTACATTTTCAGTATTGCACTATTGTATACTCTGCAACCTGAATGCAATGTAGTATATTTATCAGGACCAGTAATGGAGTGGTTAAACTAATATCTTACTGGGAGACAATGTTTTATTGTATTAGGAGACTATGTCTTTGATATTACATGCGGGGTCCCGCAGGGATCTATTCTTGACCCCTTGCATTTCTCCATAGTCTCCACCCCAAACTAATGTTCTTGTTGTTTCAGGATTATTACTGGTTGGTTGTATTCTCTGTTTTTGCTCACTATCGACTTGGTCCTTAGAGAGGGGAAGGAGAAATATAATGTAGTCTATGTTAGGGCTGGGTGGTATACCGTATTTTTTTGCACACTGGTTTGGGTTTTTACTTTAACTTCTATAACGGTATTTTAATGTTTGGTTTGTTAAATGTGATACGCCGTGTGTAACGTCCATTTGTATAGTTTACTTGAGTCATCCCTCCGCTCTCTCTCCATGCGGCTTTCCACACAGACCTAGTCCCAGCCCGTCACTCAACGAGCGCATTTGCTGTTGCTTGACCACGAGACACTTTCGTTCAGTCTGCATGGTCAATGCAGCACATGCAACAATGTTGATGTCAACGATGTTGTTTCCACTTTGATCTTAATATAAATATAATTACAATATTAGTTTGTGTTTCTTACATCTGCAAACAACTAGTTTGTATTTTCTTAGCAAGTTAAGCTAAATCGTGTTAGCCACTAATGCTAATCGCTAGTTAGGTGGCTAGCTAACTAAGTTAGCTAATAAAAGTACTGAGTCAGAGCAAACGTAGCCAGCTAATAGAGTCTGATACCAGTACTGGTGGAGGCCTAAATCAGCATGTTGTTTGTGCAACAGTATCTTCTAAATCAAATAGGAATAGGCTAAGCATGAATATGTTGGCTACATTAATAAATATTTAATGTAGCCAAAGATTATAGGAAACACTGAACATCACTTTGGTTCCTACCCTGTCACAATAACTCCTCCGTGGTATTTTAATTTGTTGTCATGTCAAACAACACTGTATTCAAAGTGCCCACTATTATTTATATTCTAACTATAGAATTAGAATAAACATTCTATTTCCATGATTCCAAAAGTTCACCCAAGTGTTTTGATCTAAATCGCAATTGCAACATTTGGTTATAAATAAGGCCTAGTATTTTTGCCCATATCGTGGCAGTGTGGAAATGATCTCAAATAAGTGCAGGAAATGCAGAAATTGATGAAAATGCAGGAAATTATTTTAGGTTGAAGTTGAATTGAACAGTATAAAACAATCAGACCGGAGAAGACCCTTTGAAATAATGTAGAATATATGTGTTGCCACCCTAGGATCATGCACTACTCTTAAAGCAAATGTAGAACTTTTATTAATCAAAAATGTCAAATACCGTGAAAAATACCATGATATGATATTTTGGCCATATCACCCAGCCCTAGTCTGTGCATGAGTTAATGTGACCCCAAAATGACCTGCTTAACAACATACAGCTCTTGTTCCTCCTTAAATGTTTTAACTTTTGGTGTTAAATGAATGGTTGTTGTCAACCACAGTAAGTAGGGATAGAGAAGAACAATAATGGAGATAATTGAAATGCTTCTGTTATGTATCATACGGGGGGAATACAAGACACACCCTGAAGTCTGTACAGGATAATGGTGAACTGAATGTCTGCGGTTTGAGTTATATTTATCTACAGTAGAATGGATTGCCACATAAGTACACTTTTGCACATATTAATGGCAACTTCAGTAGTATTTTAGCTTTAAAGATGAATAAATGCATGCCATTTTAAGTTTTAAAAAATTATGAATTTCTTCATCCCCAACTCATTGGCCTTCAGAAAATGTATTTTTGGACCCAAAGTTGATCTACTGAAAGGAGCCATGACTGTGGTTTCATGTTATTCAAGGCAACACCCACAGCTGGAACGCAGCGTGGCAGAACCATTCCTGTTTACCTAAGGTAAAGATTTCTCCCAAGCTGAACAAATGGAGTCATGGACAATGAACTGCCGCCTTTGTGGAAAAATCTGTGATCAAAGCCCCTCCACAGACCTGTTGCGATGGTGTTATTCAACCTGACCAAAGATGCACACCTGACATGTGTGCCATGATGTGTGAACACTGAACACTCAGACCATTTAAGCTGAAGTTGTCGGTGGTGAGAGTTGGGAGACGCTCTAGTGCAGTAAACCGATCTTACGGTGTGAAAACTATGATCGTATCCCCTATCAATGGCTGCCGCGGCGATAGGAAGTGTCACCGGATCCCCCCCAGTCCAGGGTCCTGGCAACCTGTCACCGCATGAAAAGAGGGTTGTCACAGTGATATATGGGCGCTCTAATCCCTGCAGGGAGAGCCCTGATGTTTACCCGCCCCGCGTTTCCTTCTCCTCAAAGATCCCAGACCAGGAATACCTTAAACCTGAGAAGAGATTAGCCTCTGGAAAAAAAGAAAGAAAAACGAGAGTAAGAAAAAGGGAAGGCGTTATAGTTCTATTCTCTTCCCTGTTTAGGTCCACCGTCCGCATGGCAGGCAGGCGAAACTGTACACCCTTCTCATAGTCTCACCTGGACGTGCACCCTCGCCGAGGTCACAGGGGATCATGGGAGAGCAGGGACGACCACCGCCACTGCGGTCTCGGGCACGCTCCCAATCACTCTCAACCACAGCTCAACAGTTCTCCTTGACTAAGATGCCACGTGTATTTGTGTTAACTAAGATGGGTTATAGACCTTGAGTAGCGCACCCTTCAAGAGTACTTCCATATGGGGTGGGAGGTAGCTGATCTGATAAGGTGAAAAATCTGTTGATCTGCCCTTGAGCAAGGCACTTAATTGCTTCATACCCAAATTGCTCCAGGGTCGCCGTGAATAATGGCTGAACCCTGGCCGTGACCCCACTCTAGGAGGGTGTCTCAGGAGGAGTTGGGATATGCAAAAAACACATTTCAATTTCAAACCTCACACTTGTACTGGTTACCTACTTGTACATGCAGTGAAACAGAACAAATGTAAGCACTATTTTACCTTTGTTAGAAAAGGACCCACACTGACACGGTGAGAATGCAAGGAATAAGGAAAACTGTAATTAAAACAGTAATTCAAATACATGTGGTTAGTTTGCTCTGTTGATTTGAAATCTGTCATGTACCAGGGTTTGGAAAAGTGTACTGTATAATTTGAGGCACTGCGTAGGAAAAGTGCACGGCTGAACGAACCATAGATAAAGTGAATCAAGTGCTTGCAAAAACTCAACCCCAATGTGAAAGCTGTTTTGTGTCACTCCAATAACATATCCGACAGCGCTGACAGATTTGGCCAGTCTTCTGTAGATCTTCTAATGGTTAGCATCAGATTTATGTTCCAATATGCAGCCGCTCATTCACACCGTATTTTCCCCTGTCATAAGCCTAATTAGTTCTCTTTGTTTTCTGATAATGATGACTGTTACTGTTATGGTGGAGCCCTGTGGAAACCGAGATAAGAAACCCCCTGGTTGAGTCTCAAATAGTACCCTTTCCTCTATATAGTGCACTACTTTTGAACCAGGGCCCATAGGGCCTTGGGAAGATGTGGACCCAGGCGACTTGCAGGATATCAAGCTTGATCTTTTGTGCCCAGAGTGCACCAGATGTGTGTCGGTATGTGTGAAACTCAACCGCAGGAGTTTGGCTAGGGAGGACTTAGACATACCAAAAGCACTGTTTACTCAGCTTTGATTTGGTCGATTAAAAAGACCAGCAATGGGTTCTCTCACTCTGTGATAAGACTTTACTTAGACTCTACACGTCCCAATTGGGGAAACGGCATTCCAACTACGGGAACTATTACAGACAAAAGGATATGTTCTTATAGTGGATTAATACATTCCAGGTCTCTCTTAATTAGTTTGTAAACATATACTCAGGCAAAGAATTCCAAAGTGTATTCATGTGAATTTATTTTACCACTTTGTGTACTGTGACCACCCACAGTATTGACCACCCACAGTATTGACCACCCACAGTATTGACCACCCACAGTATTGACCACTCACAGTATTGACCACTCACAGTATTGACCACCCACAGTATTGACCACTCACAGTATTGACCACCCACAGTATTGACCACCCACAGTATTGACCACTCACAGTATTGACCACTCACAGTATTGGCGGGTAGAGTTAACACATTTTTATTTTTATTTAACCTTTATTTAACCAGGTAGGCCAAGTTCTCATTTACAACTGCGACCTTGCCAAGATAAAGCAAAGCAGTGTGACAAAAACAACAACACAGAGTTACACATGGGACAAACAAACGTACAGTCAATAACATCATAGAAAAATCTGTATACAGTGTGTGCAAATAAAGTAACGAGTTAAGGCAAAAAATAGGCCAATAGTGGCGAAGTAATTACAATTTAGCAATTTACACTGGAGTAATATATGTGCAGATGATGATGTGCCAGTAGAAATACTGGTGTGCAAAAGAGGAGAAAAACAAAAACAAATATGGGGATGAGGTAGGTAGTTGGTTGGATGGGATATTTACAGATGGGCTGTGTACAACTGCAGCGATCGGTAAGCTGCTCTGACAGCTGACGCTTAAAGTTAGTGAGGGAGATATAAGTCTCCAACTTCAGTGATTTTTGCAATTCGTTCCAGTTATTGGCAGCAGAGAACTGGAAGGAACAACGGCCAAAGGAGGTGTTGGCTTTGGGGGTGACCAGTGAGCTGAGATAAGGCGGAGCTATACCTAGCAAAGACTTATAGATGACCTGGAGCCAGTGGGTTTGGCGACGAGTATGTAGCGAGGACCAGCCAACGAGAGCATACAGGTCGCAGTGGTGGGTAGTATATGGGGCTTTGGTGACAAAATGGATGGCACTGTGATAGACTGCATCCAATTTGCTGAGTAGAGTGTTGGAGGCTAATTTGTAAATGACATCGCCGAAGTCAAGGATTGGTAGGATAGTCTGTTTTATGAGCATACGTTTGGCAGCATGAGTGAAGGAAGCTTTGTTGCGAAATAGGAAGCCGATTCTAGATTTAACTTTGGATTGGAGATGCTTAACCTGTCTAGGATCAGCGTGGCGCTAGCGGCACCCCCCCCCCCCCCCCCCCACTGAAAAACCAGTGCCGCGAAATTCAAAAAAAATATATTTTTAAAATATTTAACTTTCACACATTAAAGTCCAATACAGCTAATGAAAGACACAGATCTTGTGAATCCAGTCAACATTTCCGATTTTTAAAATGTTTTACAGGGAAGACACAATATGTAAAGATGTACATCTATTACCTAAAAACACATTAGCATAATCCACCATCTTTTATTTGTCCACCAACACCAGTAGCCATCACCAATTCGGCTAAACTAAGATATTTATAGCCCCTAACCAACAAAAAAACTCATTAGATGACAGTCTGATAACATATTTATGGTATGGGATAGGTTTTGTTAGAAAAAAGTGCATATTTCAGGTAGACTTCATAGTTTACAATTGCACCCACCATCACAAATGGACTAGAATAATTACAATGAGCAACGTGTTTACCTAACTACTAATCATCAAACATTTCGTAAAAATACACAGCATACACGAATCGAAAGACACAGATCCTGTGAATACAGACAATATTTCAGATTTTCTAAGTGTCTTACAGCGAAAACACAATAAATCGTTATATTAGCTTAGCACATAGCAATTAGCAGCCCAGCATTGATTCTAGCCAAAGTGAGCGATAAAAGTCAACATCGCCAAAAGATATTAATTTTTTCACTAACCTTCTCAGAATTCTTCCGATGACACTCCTGTAACATCACATTACAACATGCATATACAGTTTGATCGAAAATGTTTATATTTAGCCACCAAAATCATGGTTAGACAATGTGAAATGTAACTCAGCTGGTCAGAATTTGTCCTTGCGCCACTTAGACAGTGATCTACTCTTATACATAAATACTCATAAACGTGACTAAAAAATATAGGGTGGACAGGGATTGATAGACAATTTAATTCTTAATACAATTGCGTTATTACATTTTTTAATTTATCCTTACTTTTCAATACAGTTTGCGCCAAGCGAAGCTACGTCAAAAAACATGGCGTCCTAAGCCACTAAAATGTTTCGACAGAAACACGATTTATCATAATAAAAATGTCCTACCTTGAGCTGTTCTTCCATCAGTATCTTGGGCAAAGGATCCTTTCTTGGGAGAAATCGTCTTTTGGTGGAAAGCTGTCCTCTTGCCATGTGGAAATGTCAACTGCGTTCGGGATGAACTGAAAAGCGTGCCCAACTTTTCACATCGTTGCAAAAATAAATGTCCCAAAATCGCACTAAACGGATATAAATTGCTATAAAACGCTTTAAATTAACTACTTTATGATGTTTGTAACTCCTATAACGAGTGAAAAGATGACCGGAGAAATATAACAGGCTAAACTAACGCTTGGAACAGGAGAGGGTCGGTGTCTTCCACGCGCGTTACGCAGCAAGAAAAGACTTGCTAGCTAAAGGTTTTTTTCATTTGTAGGGCCTGTGAACGAGCAATCGACCCCGTTGGAATCGTCATCACGTAAAGGCATCCAGGGGAAGACGTAAGAAGTGTCCGTATAGTCATAGCAACGACAGTGCCCTTTTAACTGACTTCAGAAAAGTGGCCAACATTTCTCAAATCTGACTCCATGTCAGGGAAATTGCTGTAGAATGGGCTCTGTTCCACTTAGAGACAAACTTTCAACTCCTATAGAAACTATAGACTGTTTTCTATCCAATAATAATAATAATATGCATATTGTACGATCAAGGATTTTGTGGGAAGCCGTTTAAAAAATTAGCCACATTAGCATAAATAGTCTAAACAGCGCCCCCATCCCCAACAGGTTAATGTGAGTCTGGAAGGAGAGTTTACAGCCTAGCCAAACACCTAGGTATTTGTAGTTTATAATGTTATAAGAGACATAGCACTGGAAGGATTACGTATATATATATTTCTTTTTGGGGGTGCGGGGAATAATAATAAAGGTATATTCTTTAAAAAAGTATGTATGTCTATATAGGTATGTGTATGTACACTGCTCAAAAAAATAAAAGGAACACTTAAACAACACAATGTAACTCCAAGTCAATCACACTTCTGTGAAATCAAACTGTCCACTTAGGAAGCAACACTGATTGACAATAAATTTCACATGCTGTTGTGCAAATGGAATTGACAAAAGGTGGAAATTACAGGCAATTAGCAAGACACCCCCAAAAAAGGAGTGATTCTGCAGGTGGTGACCACAGACCACTTCTCAGTTCCTATGCTTCCTGGCTGATGTTTTGGTAATTTTTGAATGCTGGCGGTGCTCTCACTCTAGTGGTAGCATGAGACGGAGTCTACAACCCACACAAGTGGCTCAGGTAGTGCAGTTCATCCAGGATGGCACATCAATGCGAGCTGTGGCAAAAAGGTTTGCTGTGTCTGTCAGCGTAGTGTCCAGAGCATGGAGGCGCTACCAGGAGACAGGCCAGTACATCAGAAGACGTGGAGGAGGCCGTAGGAGGGCAACAACCCAGCAGCAGGACCGCTACCTCCGCCTTTGTGCAAGGAGGTGCACTGCCAGCGCCCTGCAAAATGACCTCCAGCAGGCCACAAATGTGCATGTGTCTGCTCAAACGGTCAGAAACAGACTCCATGAGGGTGGTATGAGGGCCCGACGTCCACAGGTGGGGGTTGTGCTTACAGCCCAACGCCGTGCAGGACGTTTGGCATTTGCCAGAGAACACCAAGATTGGCAAATTCGCCACAGGCGCCCTGTGCTCTTCACAGATGAAAGCAGGTTCACACTGAGCACATGAGCACATGTGACAGACGTGACAGAGTCTGGAGACGCCGTGGAGAACGTTCGGCTGCCTGCAACATCCTCCAGCATGACCGGTTTGGCGATGGGTCAGTCATGGTGTGGGGTGGCATTTCTTTGTGGGGCCGCACAGCCCTCCATGTGCTCGCCAGAGGTAGCCTGACTGCCATTAGGTACCGAGATGAGATCCTCAGACCCCTTGTGAGAGGGGTCATGCACATTTGTGGCCTGCTGGAGGTCATTTTGCAGGGCTCTGGCAGTGCACCTCCTTGCACAAAGGCGGAGGTAGCGGTCCTGCTGCTGGGTTGTTGCCCTCCTACGGCCTCCTCCACGTCTCCTGATGTACTGGCCTGTCTCCTGGTAGCGCCTCCATGCTCTGGACACTACGCTGACAGACACAGCAAACCTTTTTGCCACAGCTCGCATTGATGTACCATCCTGGATGAACTGCACTACCTGAGCCACTTGTGTGGGTTGTAGACTCCGTCTCATGCTACCACTAGAGTGAGAGCACCGCCAGCATTCAAAAGTGACCAAAACATCAGCCAGGAAGCATAGGAACTGAGAAGTGGTCTGTGGTCACCACCTGCAGAATCACTCCTTTTTTGGGGGTGTCTTGCTAATTGCCTATAATTTCCACCTTTTGTCTATTCCATTTGCACAACAGCATGTGAAATTTATTGTCAATCAGTGTTGCTTCCTAAGTGGACAGTTTGATTTCACAGAAGTGTGATTGACTTGGAGTTACATTGTGTTGTTTAAGTGTTCCCTTTATTTTTTTGAGCAGTGTATATATGCGTATATGTATGCATACGTGTATGGATATATATATTTACCCCCAAAAATATGGGGGATTGGAAATGATGCAGACAATTACATTGGAAGCAACATTCTTTCCGCAATATTAAGCTGATCCACCCCTAAAAAAAAAAAAAAAAAAAAAAAAAAAGGATTACGCTTTTGCTTTACAGGCTCTTTTTAAGGCTACTTTGAGTAACCCTTCAGATGTGTGCCTGTGTCTACATTGGGGGGGAAGGCCTCACTGTGATATGGTATTGTGTGTTTTGGGCTGTGGAAAATCCTCACAGTAAACCTTGAGTGTGATTACAATGTTAGAACATCATTACCTTCAGATATCTTCGAAGGTGATGATAATAGAATCCAATTCCAAATGTTTAGATTTGATTTAGATCAGTAATGCGTCTGTCTCAAACACCTATTGGTATTTTTTGTGAAGTGTTTTGATATCAATTGCACGGCCCATTGCTTGCCCACTCAGTCTCACGCTCATCGTCTGGTAGGCCGCACGGCCTGCATATCCCCTCGTTGTTTAGTCTGTGAGATGTGGTTGTTTTGACAGAAGTGTAGAAACACATTGTTGCACCGGTGTTTGTATGCCTGGCTTATGGGAGATATGTCTGCGATTACATTCTACCTCCCTGTTTGTAGTGGAAGTGAGGACACTAAGCCGTGACCAGGATGTAATGGGTTTAAGTCCAGGGTGTGTCATGTCTGGGATGTCTGGGGGTGTCAGTGAGCAAAATACCAGTACCTGTCTTTGACCTGAGATGTCCTACGATACAGACCGTGTCATGTTTATCTGTTATGTGGGGACTTTCTACTATGATGAGTGTGTGTGAGTGAGTGGAGTTTGGTATGTCCCAGTGCATACATCCTCCCCATGTCTTCATGCCTCTATGACTGAAGAGTCATTGTCCTGGTTACCGTTAGAGGTATGTCTGCCGGTGGGCCAAATTCAAGTCATCACTCAATAGAGCTTGTTGAAATAACACAGCATTCATTCTGAAAAGACCCGATGGAAACACAAACTTCCTTTATTTTCTTTGCTGAAATGCTCTGTGTCCCATTTTGACTGGGTTTGTTGTTTGGTTAGTCAAAGGGAAGTCTATACATGCTGTAGTTGTCAGGATATTTTGGAAACTCACTTTGAAAGGGGTTTCTCACTGTACTGTGAGCGGTTTGTGCAACAACAATTGTTGTGTCAATGGGGTCTAAGAAGCAGCTATGTATCAATACAAGTGCGGTTTTCCTTGGCTGGAAAGTCTGAGGAGACTCACAAAGTTCCACACAAATGGAGGAGGATAAACATCGGCACACTTAAGCATTCTCATACAATACGTGTCCTTTTCAAATGAAGTGCGGCAGAATGGGAGGGACAGGTCATCCCAAATACAGACATTCAGGCACTTTGCCAAGTTCAACGCCTTCAGACCCTTTGGCCTGAATCACTAATCCAAAGTCAATGCTTTAACTGTTGAGTTGGGTACTCCTAACTTTGCATGGCCCAAGCAGTAGCCTTGTAGGTCGTACTTTGGATGTAGTTACCCCAAATCTTGGGTGTTAGGTTTGGGCTCATATCAAGTCTGAACCGGACATTAACCAGACCTGCTATCCCCCTCTGTCTGTTTAGCCCCTAGCGACCGCCTCCCCCTAGAATGAGAGTGGAGGGGGCCGTAGGTCCTCAATACCCAGACAAGTACATGCTGGCAGAAGGCTGAAACACAGTCCTTTTAAACCAATGGGACTCACCTCATAGGTCATTTGGGGAGAGCTTCTTATACTACTTTTTCTTATTTCAGCCTACTATTTTAGACGATAATAAACAAGAAGCTAAATTTCAGCGTTTTTTTTAGCAAAGATGGAAGAGTTTGACACTGCCCACAGGAACTGACACTACCCTCGTGGCTAACGGTACAAGTATAGGAAAAAAATTACAGTACGTCCCAAACATTTGTTGTACGGTATGTCTCAATAGGCCGTTTGGCCGATTTCTCCACTGGGTAGTGTGATTCTAACAGCTCTTTGCAGTGCACTTGGCCCGGCGCTACTGAAAGCTTTTCCATGAGCTGTTTTTACTGAGGACTCCAGCTCCACTGGCAATCCATGAAGGGAACAGAAGTGGGAGCCCTCGGTAGCTATTCCTCAGGGCTTGAGATCTCAAAATGACAGAGGCGTGCAAATTGTCACTGTTAAAACTCCTAATTGCTAAAAACCCAAAGCTTCAAAGAGTCCCTTCATGTGTGGCGGTGGCCTGCTATACACAGCTCTACTTCCATGATGGAAAGGTTGATCCCATCTGTGGCATTTTAAAAGTAAAGTTAGCTAGTACGCAAAGGATTGCTTATTGTGTGGTCTGCTGATGTTTTCTCCTCTTTCAAAGACATATAGTTTTACTCCTGTCAAAATCCTCCTCTTAAACAGTATGCAAAAATAGACTCCGTAATGATTTGGAGTTCCATTCTGGAAACGTGTGGTTTCAGTTTGGAATAACAAGGCTTGTGTGTGCGTGCGAGAGAGCATTTGTGTTTATCCCGTATGTCACTAACTTTTGATACCTATTCTAAGTTAATTTGTCGATGAACTTTTATGTGAACACATCCACGTAGAAAGGGCATGTATCAGGTACTAAAATAGGAGATCTGGATGATTGATGTAGAGGAGTAACTTTTATATGCGTATAACTGTGTGTTCTGCTCTGGGATTACATATGGCATATGCTGTATGACTTGGGACACTTTTCCCACTAATATGTACAAATGATGGACTTTTGTCAGGGAGATTTTCTAGATGAAATCCCGTGATAAAATGATCAAATGGAATGATAAATGGAAAGTGAGGCTACCTCATGTCTAATATTAGGGAAATATATTCCATTATCAAAGTGTTCTGTGGTGTTAGTCTAGTGCTGCATTTGTCAAGCTCATTTGGGTTCATTTCCTAGTTAATATGAAATGTCCCAAAAATGGACCTACCCTTGTTGTGAGAGCACCAGGTCCCTACATGTGTAGGGACTTTTTTCATTGTATCCCACAACACAGGTGGGCACTATACCTAGTGTGTATACGTATTTATTGGCACACATGTTTAGAGCAGGCATTTGACAAGCATCGATTACAATGCAATCATTACATTTATGCCGTTTCAGCCAATCAACATCCAGAATCCAAACGTCCTGTTTTATAATACTTACTTCCACTCCAAGTCAGGTGCCTTTCTATTCCACATGTCTCAGCACTCCTCTATGCCTCAGAGATACTGGAGGCCTCTTTGTGTGTGGTGTTGCACCCCAACCAACTGTTTTCCCCATCCATATTAAACCTCTGGAAGACATGGTGAGACTGAGAGCCAATGGAAAACCACCTCGGCCCTGGAGGACATGTTATTGGGTCTGACTAGACGACTTGGTGCTAGAGACATGGAGAAATGAAAATCCCCCCCTCGTTTCAGATTCCCTCTCTCTCAGCAAGTGAATCAAATCAAATGTTATTCGTCACATGCTTTGTAAACAACAGGTGTAGACTAACAGTGAAATGCTTACTTATGGACCCTTCCGAATAGAAATAGTGACACGAGGAATAAATACACAGTGAATAGCAATTACGAGTAAAAATAACATGGCTATATACAGGGAGTAGAAAATAACATGGCTATATACAGGGACTACCTGTTGAGTGTGCGTGTGTGTCTTGAGTGCATGTGTTCGTAACAATGGGCCAGATAGGGCCTCATTAGTGAGAGGGGTTTATGGATCCTGGAGCGCCAGCAGTGGAAAGAAGAGAAAAGGGGAGCACTGAACAGACAGAGACTCTGCCAATGACAGAAAAGTTTAGTGGTTGAGCTAGGGTCAGGAGAGGTACCCGCCATGTCTGTCAAGCCCATCCAGAGTAATTTGAGTGAGCTGCGGTTCCTTGAGTGATCTGACATTATTTATGCCTCGGTTTCCTCTTTCTGTCATCGGATAGGCCTATATTTCAATTTGAAACCATTTATACAGTGCATTCAGAAAGTATTCAGACCCCTTCACTTTTTTCCACATGTTGTTACGTTACAGCCTTATTCTAAAATGGATTAAATCGTTTTTTTCCTCCTCAATCTACAGACAATACCCCATAATGACAAAGAATAAACAGGTTTTTAGAATTTTTGCAAATTTATTACAAATAAAAGCTGAAATATCACATTTACTTAAGTATTCAGACCCTTTACTCAATACTTTGTTGAAGCACCTTTGGCAGCGATTACAGTCGCAAGTCTTCTTGGGTATGACGCTACAAGCTTGGCACACCTGTATTTGGGGAGTTTCTCCCATTCTTCTCTGCAGATCCTCTCAAGCTCTGTCAGGTTGGATGGTGAGCATCGCTGCACAGCTGTTTTCAGGTCTCTCCAGAGATGTTAGATCGGGTTCAAGTCCGTGCTCTTGCTTTGCCATTCAAGGAAATTCAGAGACTTGTCCCGAAACCACTGCTGCGTTGTCTTGGTTGTGTGTTTAGGGTTGTTGTGCTGTTGGAAGGTGAGCCCTCTGGAGCAGGTTTTCATCAAGGATCTCTCTGTACTTTGCTCCATTCATCTTTCACTCGGTCTAGTCTCCCAGTCCCTGTCGCTGAAAAACATCCCCACAGCATGATGCTGCCCCCACCATGCTTCACCGTAGGAATGGTGCCAGGTTTCCTCCAGAAGTGACGCTTGGCATTCAGGTCAAAGGGTTAAATATTGGTTTCATCAGACCCGAGAATCTTGCTTCTCATGGTCTGGGAGTCCTTTAGGAGCCTTTTGGCAAACTCCAAGCGGGCTGTCGTGCCTTTTATTGAGGAGTGGCTTTCGTCTGGCCATTCTACCATAAAGGCCTGATTGGTGGAGTGCTGCAGAGATGGTTGTCCTCCTGGAAGGTACTCCCATCTCCACAGAGGAACTCTGGAACCCCGAGTGACCATCGGGCCAGGTTGACCATTGGGTTCTTGGTCACCTCCCTGACCAGGCTCTTCTCCCCCGATTTCTCAAGTTGGCAACAGCCAGCGACAGTTGTGTCCACTCAAAGCTGCAGTGACTTCAAAGGGACTCAATTCTTGCTCATGTACCAGAGAGCGACTAGTTGATTTAATAATGCGATGTTATGAAGTATGATTCATATTTTAAAGGCATGTATTTTCCAAGTGGAAATAATTCAACGGGGCTTAAAACGTTGATCCTCCTTGGTGATCTCCAGTTGCTTTCTCTCGATTCCTCTCTTTTTATTCCTTTCTTTTTTATTTTCCAGCAGTTAGGCTTGTCATGCTGCGCTCATAACCAAACAGACCTCGTTAAGGGGAGTAATCATTAGCTTGGTGGTTAGAAGGGCTGAGATTGTAGCTGTCTCAAATGAGCCCACGACATGGCCCTATACTCTTAAAGCTTTCCCAGACTTTCCCTTAGACAATGCACTTGGGTGGTAAATAATGAACTAATGAACATGTTCATAACATTTATCATCCTCATAGTTCACTAATGCCTCAAACACACGGAACATTCTGGAATCGATTCCGTGTGATGAACTGATTGCCATGGCCTTTGTCAATAAGTTATTTTTCCGAATTAGATTGACGGCAGTTTGAGAGAGAAAAAAAGAAAGAATGTATTGGTCATTACTTATGGTACAAATAAAGGGGAAGAGTTGCAATCAGATTTCCTAGAATGCTTTGATTTCTCGCAAAGCTTTGCCTCCCAGCCTCTGACAAACCAACGTGTATTTCTGTAATGGAGGAATATCCAGTAAACTTTAGGGTAAAAGAGTGCATTTGCTGCCATATTCTGTTGACGGTTCACAGATGTATTGGCTCCCATCCTCATTGCCCAACCTGGTCTCAGAGCATTTCATATTATTCTGTATGTAATTCTGAGACACTCCATTTAGTATGTTATGTTATGTTTCGTATGGTATGTATTAATTGGTAGATGTCCATCATCCATTTCGTATGGTATGTTACAAATTACAATTCGTATTATATATTACAAATGTTTCTAAACATACAATAGGTTACGAATTTTAACTAGGTGGCTACTGTAGCTAGCTGGCTAACTTTGGATAGATAGGCTAGGGGTTAGGGTTACGTTTAGGAGTTAGTTTAAAGGGTTAGGGGAAGGGTTAGAAGGGTTACGGTTAGGGAAAGAATTAGCTAAAATGGTTAGGGGAACGGTTAGCTAACATGCTACTTAGTAGCTAAAATTATGAGATTCGAACTCCCAACCGTTGGGTTGCTAGGCGTTCGCGTTATATCCCCCCATCCTCCCTGACCAACCACCCTACTTTAGCTTTTGCCTTAAGTAACCATCTGTCTTATGTAACCATACCAAACATAACATATGTTATGAATTTGAGTCCCACGGAATTACATTTACTAGGTTACATCTAGTCTATGATACCAGGCTGCATTGCCAAGTACTAGTAATTAAAGGGGTACTTCAGGATTTGGGCAATGAAGTCCTTTATCTACTTCCCCAGAGTCAGATCAACTCATGGATACTATTTTTATGTCTTCATGCATTTTGATGGAAGTTGCTAACAGCGTTAGCGCAATGACTGGTCGTCTATGGTAACTTCTAGCATGCTAGTAGATACCATAGACCTCCAGTCATTGCGCTAACGCTAGTTAGCATTGGTGAGCAAAATTGCCTCCATCTTCCTTCATACTGGAAGCAGAGACATAAAAATGGTATCCATGAGTTCATCTGACTCTGGGGAAGTAGATAAAATGCTTAATTGTCAAAATCCCGAAGTATCCCTTTAAGTAAAAGAACAATGACGTTGGTACATCTTAAAGAAAAACAGGAGAGACAAAAACAAATCCATTCCCTGAGCTTTTCTGATTTCTTAAAACCAGGGCCAAATGTAAATAGAAAACATAATAGGCAAACACAGGAAAAGCTGAAATGAAATACTCCTGAAGCCTGCTCAAAGCTACCATATTTTACCTCCATTATGACTTTGTGTTGCTTTAATCAATAGATTATTGCTGATCCATCTAGCAGCAGTTGTAGCCTCGGATCCCCTCTTGGTGTGGAAAATGCTTGTCATCTGACTCCCCAACACTGGTTCTGATTAGGGAGTTACTCCAGGAGTTCTGGATCCCAGTGCTCAGTCACATTAACCACGGTCAGGCCTGATTCCACGCTCACCGCTCTGAACACTCTCACACCTTAGGTCTGGTCACTGATAACGTTTCATCTGAATAATACCCAGGAGGGGCTGAATTAGAGATGTTTCTATTATAATTTTACACAATGAAATCAAGCAGCAATCCAATTACACGTCATTCCACTGGGAGATAAGTGCAGACACTAACTCCTTGTGACTCTGAGGCTGTCCTAATATGGACACCGTAGCAATAGAATAAGCACTATAGGTTCACAAACGAGTAGTCACTCTAACAATCATTCAAATAAATTCAAACGCGGAGAACGTAAGTCTTTAATGAAATCTCATTTCATCACAG
This sequence comes from Salvelinus fontinalis, assembly GCF_029448725.1. Classification (NCBI taxonomy): domain Eukaryota; kingdom Metazoa; phylum Chordata; class Actinopteri; order Salmoniformes; family Salmonidae; genus Salvelinus; species Salvelinus fontinalis. The sequence continues at coordinate 25,020,070 of NC_074702.1, read as the reverse complement.
TTTCCAATGCTTCGTGACTCGGCTGATATTCAAACCCATGAGGTCCAATGTGAAATTGATCAGGCTGAGTATAGAGTAGAGCACATGTCGAGAGATCCCCTCAGATCTCAGATCAGTGGTGGAACAGGGCGACAGCACCATAGTTTTCTAAACACTGCTGCGTCTGAAAGACAGAAACCAGCCCTATCCCAATGCCTCATCAAGCAAGTACTAACCCAAACCGGGAGTCACTCACTGATGTCAGGAATGGAGAAGGGAGTGAAAGACGATTACGAAAGGCATTCGCAGCCTGGAAAGAACACACAAGGCACAGAGGAATCACGAAAGCAAATGACCACAACAGTAGAGAGTCTGCCTTTAAAAGCAGTGGGACCCTAGCCTGTTAGATCAGACACACACATTCTGTCTGTTGTTGAACGTGTGGTTTGCTGCAGATCTGTCCAATATCATGCACTGTAAACTGTAAAGAATGCCCTCGCTCGGGCTTACGAGTGCAACGGGACCTGTGATTCAGAAACGCACATTTGAAAAAAATCATAGAGGTTTAATTTTGAAGTTCTCCCATTTCAAATTGCTTCCGTCTGTTGATTGAACTCGCTATCGAATCACATGTGGGCAACAATCATTCCCCCACCCACCCTGCAAATGGGAATTCTTAACAAAATTTGATTTAGGAGAATTCAGATGTTTGTTTGGCTGATTTTATGGACATGCGCTAGGCATTACAACACCGGAGAACGTGAGAAGGGCTGCTTTTCCAGGGAGGAATCCTCCTAAGAGACAATGGACTCGACATGGGAGGTTCTGTGTAAGACACGGTATCTGTCAATCACAAGGCTTCTGGTGTGATCCCAGCAGGTTGTGTGTGTGTGTGTGTGTCTGAACATCGATGGGTATACTCGGTGGATTGTACTGTTTTTGTCTGTTCTAAATAAGCTCAAAGGGCTGTGTATTGTATTTGAACAGTCAAACGTGTGCGAAGGAGAGCCTCCCCACTGTGATTGGTTTGATAGATCAGGATATGCAGCAGCACAGTATGTCTGTCTGTGGAACAGATTATGGAGACGATCCAAACGCCATCTCTCTGTGTGTCTGTATGCACTGAGGATCCTAACAGTGTCTCTCTGTATGTATGTGGATGCTGCAGGAAGCTACACTTTGGGGGTGGTCAGTGGAGAGGGTGGCCCAGAAGTCATGTGCTCTGATCCGGGACAGAAGCCCCGCCCTTACAGGACAGCTGCTCCAGGCGTGAGCTAACCCAGAAGAGCAGACCACTTCGTCCAGCCTCGCCTCGGACCACCCTTATCACTACCCACCTACGGCTTTGCCACAAGGTGTGTGTTTGAGAAACACTCTGAGCCTTCAAACTCTGTGTATGACGTGAACTGCACGAGAAAAAGGAACCGTGTGATAGGGAAGAGTTTAACATGAGACGGGTGTATATGGAGACATTTCGCTCTGCAAGTGTGAGACTGTCTATAGTCCTATGGTCTGAGACTTCAAACAGTACTGTGTTTCATTCACATGGAGAAATACTACAGTACTTACTAAATAATTCTATACAGGTCTCTCCAGAGATATAATATACTACACACTGTAGTATCCCTCGATCATGTGATGTACTTACTATAGAATCTTGTAGAATACTATAGTAAATACCACAGTAATGTCTGCAAAAACACTACACATTTTTAACTAGAGTAAATACTACAGCATTACCCTCCCCCATATCCCAATTTGTGCTAGCCATCATCAATGTGTTCCCTACAGGTTATAGAAAGAGCAGAAGCTCTGAACTATCCGTTCAAACCCCAGTCCCAGCTACCTACAGGTTATAGAAAGAGCAGAAGCTCTGAACTATCAGATCAGACCCCAGTCCCATCTACCTACAGGTTATAGAAAGAGCAGAAGCGCTGAACTATCCGATCAGACCCCAGTCCCATCTACCTACAGGTTATAGAAAGAGCAGAAGCTCTGACCTATCCGATTAGACCCCAGTCCCAGCTACCTACAGCTTATAGAAAGAGCAGAAGCTCTGAACTATCCGATCAGACTCCAGTCCCAGCTACCTACAGGTTATAGAAAGAGCAGAAGCTCTGAACTATCCGATCAGACCCCAGTCCCACCTACCTACAGGTTATAGAAAGAGCAGAAGCTCTGAACTATCAGATCAGACCCCAGTCCCACCTACCTACAGGTTATAGAAAGAGCAGAAGCTCTGAACTATCCGATCAGACCCCAGTCCCATCTACCTACAGGTTATAGAAAGAGCAGAAGCTCTGAACTATCCGATCAGACCCCAGTCCCACCTACCTACAGGTTATAGAAAGAGCAGAAGCTTTGAACTATCCGATCAGACCCCAGTCCCACCTACCTACAGGTTATAGAAAGAGCAGAAGCTCTGAACTATCAGATCAGACCCCAGTCCCATCTACCTACAGGTTATAGAAAGAGCAGAAGCTCTGAACTATCCGTTCAGACCCCAGTCCTACCTACCTACAGGTTATAGAAAGAGCAGAAGCTCTGAACTATCCGATTAGACCCCAGTCCCATCTACCTACAAGTTATAGAAAGAGCAGAAGCTCTGAACTATCAGATCAGACCCCAGTCCCACCTACCTACAGGTTATAGAAAGAGCAGAAGCTCTGAACTATCAGATCAGACCCCAGTCCCAGCTACCTACAGGTTATAGAAAGAGCAGAAGCTCTGAACTATCCGATCAGACCCCAGTCCCACCTACCTACAGGTTATAGAAAATTAGCTCTCTTAGTATTTCTCCATTGGCTTCCTGAAGGAGAAAGCCTCCACTTATATATATATATATATATTTTTTTTTTTTTTTTATTTATTTATTTCACCTTTATTTAACCAGGTAGGCTAGTTGAGAACAAGTTCTCATTTGCAACTGCGACCTGGCCAAGATAAAGCATAGCAGTGTGAACAGACAACAACACAGAGTTACATGTGTCATATATGTCAAAGATAATAAAGCAAAAACACTATAGTAAATACTACAGTAATGTCCGCAAAAACACTATAGTAAATACTACGGTAATGTCCGCAAAAACTAGTCTGCAATAACACAACAGTAAATACTACAGTATACTACTATCCTCAAAAACGCTACATTAATTACTATAGTATATACTACAGTTTTCTATTACTACAGTATTTATACTATAGTTAACTGTAACCACTACAGATTACAACAGTATACTACCGTAAACAGTACAGCAAAGTCTGCAAAAACACTACACTTGATACTATAGTATATATACCATAGTATACTATAGTTTTTTATGTGGTATGGTCTCTAGATCACTGGATAAAGGTGCTGCTGAATGGAGGAGAGGAGTTGACATTACTGTATACATGTGTGATTTTGTACTGCCATGTTTGAGTGGAGGTATAAAATGAGTGGCACATTAAAATGTTATTAAAATATTGCTTTCAATAAAATGACTTTTCTTTTCATTTTAGCCATCACAAAAATTGTCTTTATTTTGATTATACTATGACCGCAACATTGTGGGGTTCGCAGACCACCTCGGACATCTCCCGTTGGTTTCAGTACTGTATTGACCATTTTGTAAATAATCTCCCTCTGGCATTACAATGCCATAATCCCGACAGGTGCAATATTCCATTCAAACAGATACAGTAGCACAGACCTTACATCAGTGTTCCTGGTAAATATACAGAACATGATGGGGACAAGTGTAATTGCTTTGTCTGAGACCCCACACATCAGTTGAGCCCATAATGAAGCAGCTTAGTCCTATTGAAGCTCCAGCTTCTTCACAGTAACTTCCTGGAGCTGTATGGACTAATCATACACAGTAAGAGGGAGCCCAAGGCAATAGTCTATCATCCTACTGTAAGTCTTTAAGTGAGGCATAGTACAAAGGTATACAGAGCCCAGGTTAGTAGTGTAACTTTGTTTATCCCTCTGTCAGCCATCACTCGCACCTGTGTGTGTGTTGTAAGTGTGTGTGTTGTAAGTCTGCTTGTGATAACGTTTGTGTTTGTGAAAGAGAGAGAATCCCAGAGAGAGAACAAGGATTCCCTCAGGTTAATGTTTTTCTCACAGGAGTGGAAGAAAGTCTCAACATCAAAGGTTTTTTTACTCTTGATCCCGGCACATTCCACAGCAACCGTACCGAGGTGGAGAGCGATTGGTTTTGTTGTTGCTTTGTATATGCCATTTACACTTCCAGGGCGGATCCGATTTCCAACATTTTACATCCTCCAAAATGTAGTGGAATACTGACTGTTGAAGGATGCTGCCTCAGGGATAGTCAGGATCACTCCACTCTGCATGCTTCTAGACATGAGGGAATGACTTCAAAAAATATGTATTTACCTCGTTTCAGTTTTCAGAGGGAAGGTTTTATCAAAATATGATGACTTGTCTTTGTGTTCAAACATTTTCTATATTTGATTTGCTTGTCTTTCAGTTAATTAGTTGCTTGTCTGAGGGCTAGACACTAATCAGAAACATTGGTGTACTCAGATTTACATTATCGTTCATCTCTGACAATATAGGGACACCTGGTGGATAATCATGGTACAGCATGAGCTCTTTAGAGTTGTAGTTTGTTCATTCTCCACAAGGGACTCTCATTGAGCTCACTTCCATGGGGGTATTTGCTGTAGCACAGCGTTTCCCATCATTGGTCCTAGAATACCCCCAACAGTACACATTTTCATTGTAGCCCTTGACAAACACACCTCACACAACTCATTGAGGCTTGATGATGAGTTGACATGTTGAATCAGGTGTGCTTGTCCAGGGTTACAATAAAAATGTGTACGGTTCTCATTGCGCTCTAGTGACTCCTTGTGGCGGGCCGGGGGGCTGCAGGCTGACTTCTGTCGTCAGTTAAACAATGTTTCCTCCGACACATTGGTGCAGCGATAGCACAAGCTCGTAATCACAAAATTGTGGAGAAAAAGGGGGTTAAAAATAAAATAATACAAAGTGTACTGTTGGAGGTGCTGGAGGACCAGGGTTGGAAAACACTGCTGTAGCACACCGTGATCTGAAGAGTTACGATACATTTAGCGTAAAACAGTTGTACAGGCAATAAACATATTTTTATTTTGTAAAAGAGGTGTGAACACTGATCTTTATCTCTTTGTTTGTTAACAAAATATGTGGTTATTTGGTAACCAGTGTTTCTGATCTAGACACCTTGGCTTACCCTCTCCCTCCTTTAGCCTCATGGTTCCAGTCTCATGGTCAGGGTTGGGGAGTAACGGATTAGGCCTAATGAAATCCATAGGCCTAATGGACACATGTTCAAACTTGCACACTTTTGATAGACTTAAAGGTGCAATCTGTAGTTTCTACATCTATTTTTGGACTTATAAATTATATATACAGTACCAGTCAAAAGTTTGGACACACCTACTAAGTTTGGACACACCCAGCTATTCAAGGATTTTTCTTTATTTTTACTATTTTCTACATTGTAGAATAATAGTGAAGACATCAAAACTATGTAATAACACATAAGGAATCATGTAGTAACCAAAAAAGTGTTAAACAGTGTTATATTTTAGATTCTTCAAAGTAGCCACTTTTTGCCTTGATGACAGCTTTGCACACTTTTGGCAAAGCATGCCATTCCATGAGTTCAGCATTTATTTTTCAACTCAAATCAATGAGCCAAATCAGTCCTCCATGACAACAAAATCATAAACAACAGTGTAGGGCTGGCTAATACGTCCTTACATTTGGGGTCATGCTCAGGTAAAACAATTTGGCTAATCTATTCTTCCATATTTCCAAGTCCTGTTCTTGAAGATCAAGGGGTATAACATTTATTGCGTTGACTGGAATTCTGATAGACTTTGATTTTTAATGTGAAGATATAATTTAATAGTATTATTATATGTAGTAGAAAGCGATGGGTTAGAAGAAGCCTACATAACCAATCCATAAAGTAAAATGTAGCATCCATATATGGCCAGCTATGTCAACTTTAACATTGATTTATCCTGCAATAGATGTCTTTCAATTGGTAACATACATTTTTGTCTTCTTCTAATGCCTCTTAAGGGGAAAGTAATCTAAAAGTAACGGAATGTTACGGAATCAGATTACGTTACTGAGGTTGGGTAATCCAAAAATAATGTTACTGATTACAATTTTGGACTTGTAACTTGTAACGGATTACATTTAGAAAGTAACCTACGCAACCCTGCTCATGGTCTACCAGAGTGCGTCTGACTGAAATCACTGTCATAGACATTTGTTATGTCTGAGCAGAGTTTTACTCTAGCCAGATATGGAGACCGTGGCCACCACATCGCAGAGCTAGGCCAATTTTTCACTGTTATTCACTGTTTTACAGAGCTGAATGATCAAATCAAATCAAATTTTATTTGTCACATGCACATGGTTAGCAGATGTTAATGCGAGTGTAGCAAAATGCTTGTGCTTCTAGTTCCGACAATGCAGTAACAACCAACGAGTAATCTAACCTAACAATTTCACAACAGCTACCTTATACACACAAGTGTAAAGGGATGAAGAATATGTACATAAAGATATATGAATGAGTGATGGTACAGAACGGAATAGGCAAGATACAGTAGATGGTATCGAGTACAGTATATACATATGAGATGAGTAATGTAGGGTATGTAAACATATAAAAGTGGCATAGTTTAAAGTGGCTAGTGATACATGTATTACATAAAGATGGCAAGATGCAGTAGGTGGTATAGAGTACAGTATATACATATGAGATGCGTAATGTAGGGTATGTAAACATTATATTAAGTGCCATTGTTTAAAGTGGCTAGTGATATTTTTTTTTACATGTATGGCAGCAGCCACTCAATGTTAGTGGTGGCTGTTTAACAGTCTGATGGCCTTGAGATAGAAGCTGTTTTTCAGTCTCTCGGTCCCTGCTTTGATGCACCTGTACTGACCTCGCCTTCTGGATGATAGCGGGGTGAACAGGCAGTGGCTCAGGTGGTTGTTGTCCTTGATGATCTTTATGGCCTTCCTGTGACATTGGGTGGTGTAGGTGTCCTGGAGGGCAGGTAGTTTGCCCCCGGTGATGCATTGTGCAGACCTCACTACCCTCTGGAGAGCCATGCGGTTATGGGCGGAGTAGTTGCCGTACCAGTTGGTGATACAGCCCGACAGGATGCTCTCGATTGTGCATCTGTAAAAGTTTGTCAGTGCTTTTGGTGACAAGCCGAATTTCTTCAGCCTCCTGAGGTTGAAAAGGCGCTGCTGCGCCTTCTTCACCACACTGTCTGTGTAGGTGGACCAATTAAGTTTGTCCGTGATGTGTACGCCGAGGAACTTAAAACTTTCTACCCTCTCCACTACTGTCCCGTCGATGTGGATAGGAGGGTGCTCCCTCTGCTGTTTCCTGAAGTCCACGATCATCTCCTTTGTTTTGTTGACGTTGAGTGTGAGGTTATTTTCCTGACACCACACTCCAAGGGCCCTCACCTCCTCCCTGTAGGCCGTTTCGTCGTTGTTGGTAATCGCTAATAGGAGGAGAACCAACACAGTTCCAACTAAATGGGGGTCTGTAGATCAGACAGCCAGTCATCACCCTCACCAGACAGGTTTGATTATGGCCTTGGCACTTTCCTGGAGGCCCCGAGGGGTGCGCTTGTGTGCTCGCGCGTGTGTGTGTGTGCTCTCGTGTGAGAGAGAGTGTGTGTGTGAGTTTGTGTGTGAGTGTTAGAGTTTCCTCTAAACTAGGATCACTACTTGGATCACTAAGTTTAGGAACTCTGGGCCAAAGGGTCCCTTAGAACACAAAGCAGCAGAGAATACACCCACAGACCACAAGAAAACCGTTCTTCCTGGATACTGAAAAACAAATATATCAAGGGGAAAAAGAGCAGTCAAAGTTTAGAGGATACCGTATACAGACGGGATGCACAGGTCAGGGTGTGTAGGCGATATGGTGCCAAGTACAACAGTGTTATTTACAGTCAGGAGGTGAGGTATTTAGCGAGCTGAACCCAGGTCAGTTCTGTTGAGTGCCTCTTATGATGTCATTCCAAATCTAGATCGTCACTAAAGCTATTATGAGAGGTACTAAGCATAGTTACGGGAAGTAGGGGTGCTGAGGGTGCTGAAAGTATATATAGTAAAAATATATATTAATAAAATATACTAGTTCTGTATTAGCGAACCAATATAACCATCAAAATACACCACAAATTCAGCAGGGTCAGCAGTTTTGCATACATCAATACTGCCTTCTAGTGGAGTGTGTGTGTGTATGAATTATAATCCAGGAGATTGAGGTAGTTTATTCGATTGGTTATAATTACAGCAATCACCAGCCCTTGGGCCAACAAATGCAAACAGTATCTGTCATCCTTCAGTACCAAGTGCATGGTTGTTGTCTCAGGGTCGGTTTTATACACACAATGACCACCATTATGGGATCAACTATATTGGTGTATAAAAGACTGACATGGAGGGTTACGTTTTCCAGTATACAACACATTCATCAGAATCAACCAGATAAAGGAGAAAATGATTGAGGTGAGATGAACTGAGTACTGAGGATGTAAATGGTTAACACAAACAGCAGACAGAGTAACACAGCTTACAGTGGGTAAAACGCTCCAGTTTTGTCTTATGATCATTTGCAACTAGAGAGAATATTTTGACCATAGATGTAAGAAGAGATACAGAGAATCGCAACGTGTGTGTGTGAGGGAGGGAGGGAGGGAGACGCTCACACACACTACATCTGGAATGTAGACATTCACACCCTATGGACCATTACCTTTCACTCATACAGCCATGTGTTTTACAGCTACACACACATCCTGTGTGCTCACCATGCTCTCAGCCCTCTACAAATATTGCACTTAAACCACTTTTCCTCCAACACCTCCTCAAAACGCTACTTTCCACTTCTCACTTCTCCAAATTCTGTTGATAACACTCCTTTGTCTCACCCCTCTCTCTGTTGCTCTCTAAATAAATGTTGAATAATATTTTTCTTCAGTGATTTTCCTGTCCCTTTTAAAGCATTGTCTTTTCTTTCCTTCCCTCACTCCCTCCATCACTCACTCCCTCCATCCCTCACTCTCTCCCTTAAGTACTACATGGTCTCTGCTTTTCACCACATAAATTCATTGCACATTCTCTCTCGCAGAGTTGTCACTGGTCCACACATGCAGTGAGCTTTATAGATGAGAATCAGCAGGGTATCAGCTCTCTGATGTGTTCCTATGAAACGAGGAAACAAAGACTCGGACAGACATTGTTGAAGTACTGTCTGACATCAGCCCCAGTCCTGGCCTGTCCCATTCCCCACTGTGCTCAACACACATGCCCTTGGGTAGGGCCAGGAGTTTTACCTGACCACATGACATGACCAGGAAAGATTCTTGGCCCTAGTTATAGCCTGGCCTCAGTGGAGGCTGCTGAAGGGAGGACGGCTCATAATAATGGCTGGAATGGAGTGAATGGAATGGTATCAACCACATGGAAACCATTTGTTTGGTGTATTTGATACCATTACACCTACTCCGCTCCAGCCATTACCACGAGCACATCCTCCCCAATGAAGGTGCCACCAACCTTCTGTGCCTGGCCTGCATGTCCCATCCCCCACTGTGTTCAATTCACATGGCCATGTGTGTAAAGCCAGGTGTGAACTGACAAAGAAAGATTCTGGACCCCAGTTACAGCCTAAACCAGTGTTTCCCAGACTTCTCCTTGAGTACCCCGTGGCAGTTTCACTTATTTGATTTATTCCAGTAATAGCACACCTGATTTAAATAGTCAACTAATCATCAAGCCCATCATTAGCTGAATTAGGTGTGCTATTGCTGGATTACATCAAACATGTGGAACTAGCTTGGGGTACTCAAGGAGAGGTTTGGGAAACAAACCTGATCCAAACACATCCAAAAGACTCCATCAGCAGGAACGATGTCCAAATCCAGCCGACATAGCAGCCCCATGCCAAGATCCTAGGGTGGCCTTGGTTCAGTTGAACAAAGTGGTCTAAATTGGGCTCTCTGATTATCCGCCACTACGATTACCTCCGCAGGCCGGCCCTATCGCTCATCATGGCGGATTATTTGTATTTGGAAGGGTAGAAGTGCTCTGTCGTAGGTGGAGAGTGTGAGTCGTGTGTGGATGGGGATGTGGTGATGAACTTTACAAATGGGGATGTCCCTCTTATGTAAACTAAACAGCTGAGAAACCAAACAGAGGGAAGAGGTCTAGGAGTTAGACTGGGATTAGGATGGAGCTCTACAGTTATTTCACTCTAGTGTGCTGTGTGTCATGGACTCTAGACTAAACCACTCAGTTACAAATGGTCTTGCAGTAACTGCTATTCATAAATATGGGGTAGTAGGAGGGTCTAATTGGACTGAATGTCTGGTAAAGTACATCACGTAGAAACGATTACATTTTTTACTGAATCCCATTTTGATGTGCGATGTGATCTGTGCAATGATGTGAGTGGGGAGTGGTGTGGGGGGGGGGGGCAGAAAGAGAGAGCAAGGACGGAGAGAGAAAGAGAGAGCTGTTAGTTGGAAGCAGCTGTGGACCTGGCACTGGTTTTACCTGTGAGCTTTCTTTCACGGCAGGAGCCCCATCGCTCTGACGGCCTAGTTGCAAATCTGTATGCAATACAGAGGATGAAATATCAACATATTTCAAGGTATCTTCCCTTGAAAGGAAGCATTCATATTTGTTTCTTTCCTCCTCAACTCCTTGGATGCCTCTCAATCGAGGACACCTTCAGTGAGTGTCGAGTTAACACACACACACCTACGCAAACTCCCAGTCACACTTTTAATTCCCATTTGTACAGAACTGAAAACACGAGAGCAGAACATGCCTCAGGGCCTGAGCATATTCCCATTGCAGTGTTGTGAAATATTGCAACCATTCCCCAGATGAAACCCTCAAGCCTAAAGCGACATACTTTGTTATCATAGCGTCATGATTTGAATTGTTTTGGGAAGAAATTACTAGTAACACACAGTTTCAGCCATCCACCCAGCCACCACGCTGTGCAGCGAAACGTCTTCGAAGAGCTCCTCTCTCAGTCGTCTACATGGAAAACACTCTCCCTTTGGCAGCTCCCAGCGTCTCCCCGAAATGATTTACGACTCCGAATCAGTCATACTGTTCACTTCCCCTGAGGGGAGTCTCCAGACGTCGCTCTGACTTTCCTTCTGCTGTCACGTCCCATTTAGATAGACAGCTCTGGGGTGGATTTAATGTATGCCTGTTGGTGCATGTGTCTCACTGCGTGAATGTTTTGTATCATTTAAACCCACAAGAGTTACCAATGAATCAACTTCAAGCAGTTGAAGATCCATTGATATTTATTATCTTTTCTATCTAGCTTTTGGATAATGTATTTGAGCAATTTCGAGATATATTGTAGAGCCATGACTTCTCATGCTTGTTCTAGGAGTTTGGCCCCTGCTATATGCAATGTATCATTCCATAATGACTCCATGTTGTTTTTCTTGCTGGGTAGACAACTTCAGATAATTCCATAACTTGCGCTAGACGAGAGTTCCAGCGGCTGTACTTCAGAGACTTCAGTACGCGTCCAGACCGGCTGCCTCTTTCCTCCTCTTTCCCTTATTCCTTACAAATGAAGTCTGGGCCTCTGAGTAGCAGCGCCATGCTCGAGTGAAATGTATTGATCTGCAACAGTCCCTGCGCATCTAATTGGCTGTTTTGGAGTTGCCCCGGGTGATGATGGTTCTCTCAGCTGCGGCCCAAATGTCTTCCCGGCCACAGCAGCGCAGCCTGTGGTGCTTTTGGTCGGGTGTGCACTTTTCATAGAACCTGGGCCGTAAATCTCAATTGCTCTCGCACTTTTAACATCTCCATTACCCTGGCTATTTTGTCAGCACACCATTGGGTGTAACAGAATCCTGTCTAACCGACATTTAAGTCATTTCCTACCCTTAAGACCAGATATTACGGTGCCGCGGCCGGCGAAGGTACTGTAGCGGGTTGGCAGATTGGAGGATGGAGCTCAGGCAGCAGAATGACAAAATGGGGACCCGGTTATAATCTAATTAAAGAGAGAGGGGGAAAGAGGCCCCAGAGGCACACAGGCCTGGCCAGCGCCAGGAGTGTTCCCCCAAAACTGCACCGCAAAATACAATGTGGTAATGTCTCGAGGCCTAATTCTTCCGGAGGAGAGAAAAAAGGACCCTTTCCTGCTACAGACGCTGACGGCCACATCCCACGCTCTGACATGAGAGAGGGAGCGAGAGAGAGAGGGAAAGAGAGAGAGAGAAGGACAAGAGACAAAGCGAGAGAGAGAGGGAAAGAGAGAGAGAGAGAGAGAGAAGGAAGAGAGACAGAGGGAGAGCGAAATAGGGAGAGAGAAAAATAAGGACATATATAGAGGAAGAGGGACCAAAGATGATTTATGCCCTGCTGTGCAGACACCAAAATAAATCTGGGGACTTACACAGACAGGCAGGCCATAAAGAACAGGATCATTTCAGACGTTTTCATTTTTTAAACCCCAAATGAGCTAACCTCTCCTCCGTCGAGTTTTGTTTTATGTCACGAGAGACATTTTATTATATTGTTTCCATTCTGAGGAGGGGGGACTTACTCTATAGTTGGATGATATATGGGGCTCCTTACTCTCCTGGAGCTCATCTGGGGAGCTCCACAGTTAATTATTAGGTCTGCCGTTGTGAGAACTTTGTTAACAGTGTGTGGGCAGGCTCGTTAAAAATGCTACTAATTTGAGGGGTAGAAGTTATCGCATCACGCCTCTCTTTGCCATCAGATTACATTAGCCCACGGGTTATATGTCAGTCGGCACTCACACATGCACACATACACACACACACACACACACACACACACACACACACACACACACACACACACACACACACACACACACACACACACACACACACACACACACACACACACACACACACACACACACATTCGCACATCATTCGCACATTCGCACGTACACACACATGCGTCTACACATGCACGTGTGCACACATGCTAAGACACACACACACTTGCATGCAGGTCTTTCACGTGCACAGGCATGGACATAGCAAAGGGCTATGATACACTTCACTCATTCAGTTCACGCCGAGATCAATTTCACTGTGGTGATTCCACTTGCATGTGTCTGGTGTGCACCTTTTAGAAGGGAGAGGGATCAGTTTCAGTCACTGCTAGAAACGCCAGCTTCCTCCCCTCTCCTTTAAGTGAACCTGATGTTCACTGTTAAAATGACCGTGAACTGTGACCTTTGATAGCTGCAGCGAACACGTGTGCAGACGAGGAACAAATTTACATGGACACAAAGGGTTGGGGTCAATTCCATTTCATGAATTGAATATTGCCTGTTGTTTTCTATGTGTACATTGACTTTCAATTCAAGAGGTGAATTGGCTGAATTAGAAATGGAATTGACCCCAACCCTGCATAAATAAGCATAAATGTCTATTGAAAATGAGTCATATTTGTGAAGTAAAGTATCAACACAGCCTTTCAGTACACAGAGAGGGTGGCCTATGAGACTCCCTCTCAAGTTGACCCAAACCTTGCTTCCTCCTCACCTTTCCTACATTTCTGACTAATTTCCCCCCATGTGATTAAAGCCACCAGATGCTCTGGCGAAACTCGTAAATAGCCAAACCCATAAACTCACAGCTCTATTTCTCCAAGAGCTCTTTCTTGTGGAGAGCGCCAAGAGTGTCAGCCGGCATCTCCCTTCAGCACGGGATGCCACAAATACGAATTTTGAACAAAGTGTTTACAGTAGAATGCTACACTGATGTGATCTAGATGTACTTCCTGTTTACTCTACCAGCGCTGCTGGAGCATTTGTTAGTCAGAATTCTGATCATATTGATTATCACACGCCACCGCAAAATGGAGGCCACATGTAAACCGCTGGAGCAGTGTGTGTGTGTACCAGCCTCTGTGTGAAAACCAGGGTTTGTGTGTGTTCAAGCCTGTGTGTTTGCATGTACGAGTCTGTGTGTGTATTCCAGCCTGTGTGCGTACTGTGTTTGCCTGCTGTGTGTTCTGACTCCAACCCTCTGTGTAGTGTAATTAGCACGTAGTAATCAGCTCTATAAAATGGCAATCTGGTTGAAGGTAAACAGATGGGGTTGTATGATACAGTCGATTAAGAAAGAAAATGGTGCTTGGTGCAGTGTTTGATCAGCAGGCCCTCAGCAGAACAGTTATTTACACGACTTACCACAACTATGGCAGTGTCGCTCAGTGTTAGGCATTTTAATACCAGGAGGCAATCTTTTAATAGGGTTTATTTATCGAGGAGAAAGGGAAATGATGTGTTGATTGCTGAACAACAAGACTGACGTGAGTGAACATGAGTGACATGTGAGAATGTTCCTGTAAATGCTTGGTGTTCTTTCATCTGGAATTGAGAGATGTGTGTTACCTCAATAACTACACTGGGGGACATTGTACATGTGGGAAAAGTAGTTATATATCTGTCAAACGTGTTTAGAGGATGTCAAAGCTCATGCTTTGTAAAATACCATATATATACAATGTATACATTGTATAAATACATATATTCAAATTATGCTGAAGTTGAAGTTAAAGCAGTTACTAGTGACGTTGAGACAGTATGTTTAAAAGCTGTATAGGCCTAAAGGAGCTAACAAGTGTAGGGGGACAGATATAAACATTACAACCCACAGTCCGTCTTCATACTGGCCAACAGTGATGACTGAATTAGGGGGATTTTTTCTCACTTGATCTGGGACTTCTCTGGCAATGCATGGTGCTTTGGTGCGTCAGTGTGGGTCATTCAATATCAACAACTATAATTAGTAAACGTAAACAGCTGGGGAAGACACTGAGGAAGCACTGAGTCAAAACTAGTCGAAGGAGAGGAGTTTATTTCTTCAAAGAGGTGTGAGGAATTTGTTAAGACAATGTGTGATTCAGGAACAGTCAGCGACAGGGCCGGCTCTAGGCATAAGCAACATATGCGGTTGCTTAGGGACCCTGGCCGCTAGAGGGCCCCCGACTCAACTTACTGTTGACAGTTAGAATTGTAGAACACACAAGGTGCAAGTTTGAAATTTGGTTGTGCATCAGCGGTTTTTCTTTAGTTTTTTCAGTCCTTAGTCTCAGCGGGGACATCAACAACCGGATGTTCCAGTTTTCAGGGGAAATGGAAGAGAGAGCTTGAGTGAGAGTGACTAACAAAATCAATCCCTTAGCACGTGACCTGCATGCCCGGTCGTATCTGGCCATGATTACTATAAAAAAAAAATCACATTAAAAAGGCGTGACTCCATCTTAACTCCTCCTCCGCATTTACTGGATTGGTTGAACAGTGCAGAAGAGAACCTCCCCCTACAGTTTTTGACCATACATAATGTGGGGGGGGGGTCTAGTTTCAGGCATTTATTTTACGCCTGCTACGTTAGGTTAGTCTGTCACTGACAGTCACTCAAGTAGCCATGTCAGCTAATCATTTTTAGAATGGTAAGTTAGTCTAGCCAGTTAGTTTAGCATGCAGGGCACGTGTCCAGGGGCACTGACCTCCAGGGGACCCCACTCTCACTCAGATATCATTAACATGGGATACATAAGTCATGGCAAAATGTGTAGAACTGCAGAAAACTTGCTTTAAAATTGCAAAAATGTCTCACTGCCTCCCTGGCAAAATGAGTAGAATTACATGAAATTTGTCAAAACATTATATTATAATTTCTCTCCGCACCATGGCAAAATGTGTAGAAGTGTATTAAATGTACTTTCAAACTAAAAGTTATCTCGCCGCGTACATAGATAATCACTTAGGGCCTCTAGAAGGCTAGAGCCAACCCTGGTACTAACCATACTAACCCAAAAAGTATTTTTTTAAATTCACATTTATGAACGAATTTTTTTTTATTCATTGCTTACAGTACGAATGATTGATTTACCATTGTTTTCTAATAGCCCCATACAAACAATTAATGGAGAACTAATGTGGGTATTAATTCATAGGTGAACAAGCTATGTAGGCTACAATGTTTTTACATTTTGCAGAGGAGAAACACACTTTTAAAAGAATAGTCTCAAATCCAATACTGTCCCATCCCACGCTTCTTCCTGAGGGAAGTCCTCTCTCCCAGATTGACAACATCCCTATTGTTTCCTTTTGGATGACTAATAGCTGCAGCTTTCACGCTACAGGGAGTTTTCAATTCCTTCTTGAGTCTGTCCAACTCCCCCACTCATTTTCTTTAAATCTGCACACCCTGTCTTTCTGTTCCAGCTTCTTACTTCCTGCACTCCCCATCTCTCTTTACTTATACTTTTGTTTTCTCTCTCTCTCTCTCTGTCTCTCTCCTTCCTCAGTGTCAATTTTCTATCACAGTCTTGCTGTGACATTGGTTCCTTTCGCAGGTCTCCCTCAGTGCTTCTGTTTGTGCAGATGGATTATTTGTCACAGGAAGTACCTCCCCCTCCTTCTTCTCTGTCTTATAATGAAGCCCCAGGGAGGTCTGGAAAGCCCTGGAAGTGATGCTGTTCTCCTTCCCGTACAAACCTCCTCCTCCCCTTCACTCTTCAGTCCCAACGAGCTAGCCCAATTCAACCCCCACCCCCTTCCCAGCTCCTGCACACTGCACTGTCACCTGACGACTACAAACAAAAGACAGGAGATAGGTACATGTCTTACTGTACATTTCTCTTCAACAGATGTCATGGGGATGCATTTGATTTTACATGTTGAATGACATGTAGGAATTTGTATTTAATGTTCAACTAATACATAAAGAGTAAAACATGTTTTATTTCCAGGGTTAATTAAGCTACTGTATGATCTAAGTTATTCAGATAGACTCAGGACAATAATGTGTTTTCTCGAACAGCAAATCACAAAACAATAAAACATCAGAGTCTTTCACAATCTGAGACTGTGTTGGACGATTTCCAAACGAGCCTCCATAACATCACCTATACTCTCTAAGCCAGTCGTTCTCACACCTCTGCTCGGGGACCCCCTGACGTATCACAATTTTGTCGCAGCTCTGAACTAGCTCACCTGAATCACCAAACCAAAGGGATTGATGTTTGTTGACAAGTTGAATCAGGTGTGCTAGTTCTAGAATAGATGAAATACATGGAACGACTGGGGGTCCCCGAGGAGAGGTTTGAGCACCACTGCTCTAAGCCCTCGCTATCAGCGTTAGGGGCGATTTCATTTCAGACACCCTTACAGTATGTCTCAATATCCTCCTGTTGTCCCAGACGGCTGGTCATGCGTCATCTCCACACCGTGTGGACTCAGTAAACGGGTCAGCTACTAGATACTCCTGATTGGGAAGACATGGGATTGTTCTGGAGGAAAGAAGGGAAATGCTTGGGAACTCCACTTCCCAGCTTGAGAGGAGACAGAGAGGATAATGGCTCCCCGGGGACCAGCCAATGACCTCACTGAGTGCAAAATATGCGAAGGTCACAGAGTTCCTATTGGGCCGCTGCTAAATCTGACTGACACCGGGCAGCAATAACCCTTGACTTCAGATCTGCTCTGCACACACTAATAATAGATGAATAAATGTCAAGAAAATATGTCTGAACTTTAAAAATGTTTCACTTGGCAACATGGTCTCATCAGATTATGTGAGAATATGGATATTTAACCATTGAAATTATGTCACTTTCAGCTTCACAGGTGACATACCACAGTATGGTTAATACAGTATGTCAACATTCTAAAATAATTCTAATGACAATCTGTAGGTGTAGCCATTCTTTTCAAATGTTTTGGAGTCATCAATCTAATGATTGCTGATAAGGGATGGGTAAAAAAAACGTTGATACTTTCCCATCTGGTACGTTGTACAGTATATGATAATTACCATAAATACAACTATAATGATGATTGTGATGACCATTTCTGATTGCTATTAGTATCGTATTCCTCTCCAGATGCTTGTGTAATGGAAGTGAGATCAGCATAACCCCATCGCCACCAGAGGTCAAGTATGCGTTAGCTTTACTCATAGCTATAGGTCAGTTGGGATCACTTGAAGCATGACTGTATCTATATCCCCCCCCCCCCCCCCCCCCCCCCCCCTTCAACACTTACCAGTAGAGGTAAGTGTTGAAGACACCTTCACCGATCACGAACAATTCAATGGATTTTGATAGTTGCATTGGACCTGCCACTGACAGGGTGTTATGGTATGGCAGCGCCCTGAGAGCAGATCAATGGTGGAGACTGGAGAGCTAGAATAATGTGCTAGGTCTTGCTAATGAAGTTCTACAAACACTTTGACACGTTGAGTGTTAGTCAGAGCTTTGAGTCAGTGACTAGTGGGAGAATCTAGCGCTCTAGGAATATGCCAGAAACCCCAGGAACCTAAAGAGAGAAGGAAGCCGTTAAATCATAAAACGTTGACTTCACTCTTCTGAATGATTTGTTTTATTGGAACAGCATGTTGTACTGGACGATCAGACGGATGCTGAAGTGATGGAATTGGCCCAACGCTGTTTCCAAGCTGCTGGAGTGAATGAGATTTGTGGGGGTCAGTAACAAATTGTGAAACAAGCCAAGGGTGAGGCAATCGCAAAAACACTAAGGCCTAATGGCACTGAAGGCATCATTCACAGATTGAAGTCTGAACCAACTCAATGTCTTCTGGCACCCATTCACATCTGAAGTATGAAGCCTTCCAGGGCTCACTAAGTGTGTGGGGGGGGGGGGCAACATGGTGGAGGGCATTTACAAATGTAGCTAGGAGGAGGCTTAGCGCTGTAGTAATGCGTATGGAACCCGCCAACCTGGGACTTTGGGTGTTAGTGTTTTATTTTTTAAATATTTTTTTTCACCTTTATTTAACCAGGTAAGCTAGTTGAGAACAAGTTCTCATTTACAACTGTGACCTGGCCAAGATAAAGCAAAGCAGTTCGACACACAACAACACAGAGTTACACAAGGAATAAACAAACATACAGTCAACAATATAGTAGAAAAAGTGTGTGCAGTGTGTGCAGTGTGTGCAAATGAGGTAGGATACTAGGTTGTACTTGGTCCAGATCTAAATGGAGTTTTAGTGGGTGACCCTGAGCTGTTTGAGGTGTGGTCTGCCTGGTGCTAGGCCCTGCTCAGTACCACACGAGTCTGCAGCCGTGCAGCCAGCCTGGCTCTGTCGCCCTGTTCTGAGAACCTAGCAGGACCCTCACGCTATCCACAGCTCCAAGCACCACCGTAGATAGTGATGTCACCCCTGCTGTCTATAATTGTTCAATCGATAGACAATGGCCACCTCACTATTACCGCCTTCATTTCTCTGTAGTACAGGGATATAAGCATGAATCAGAATTTGTGAGCTGAATTTTGATTTCCATGCATTTTAGATGTTAATTATAGCTTCTGAAAAACGATATGAATTAAACTAAAACCAGGATCTCTAGCAGATAGGTAAGCTACAATGAATTTGTATAAAATAAAATAAAACATTAGAAGATTTCTTGGATTTATTAAGCGATCATTATCTTGGTGGCAGGTTTACAAAATCATAGTCATCATAGTCATCATAGTCCTCATAGTTATCATAGTCATCATAGCTATCATAGTTATCATAGTTATCATAGTCATCATAGTTATCATAGTTATCATAGTCATCATAGTCATCATAGTCATCATAGTTATCATAGTTATCATAGTTATCATAGTTATCATAGTCATCATAGTCATCATAGTTATCATAGTTATCATAGTCATCATAGTCATCATAGTCATCATAGTTATCATAGTCATCATAGTCATCATAGTTATCATAGTCATCATAGTCATCATAGTCATCATAGTCATCATAGTCATCATAGTTATCATAGTTATCATAGTTATCATAGTCATCATAGTCATCATAGTCATCATAGTCATCATAGTCATCATATCCTAACAAGATATAAGATCAAATGTATTTACACAATGCAATCAAAAGTAATAAAACAAAGCTATGTTACATTTCATTACATTTTATCCAGAGCGAACTTCATTCAGTATATTTGGCAGTTCATATTTACAGTATGATAGATATTACCTTAACTATGCAAGGTCATTCAGTAATAAACATTAGCTTTATTGTACAGTACTTACTCAAAAGAGAAAATATACAGCATATTCAACTGCAACCAACATCCCACAAAATGAAACAAGACCATTGCAATCCTACTCAACATAACAACGTACACTGAGTGTACAAAACATTAGGAACACTTGCTCTTTCCATGACATACCAGGTGAATCCAGGTGAAAGCTATGATTCCTTATTGACATCACTTGTTAAATCCAATTCAATCAGTGTAGATGAAGGGGAGGAAACAGGTTAAAGAAGGATTTTTAAGCCTTGAGACAACTGAGACATGGATTGTGTATGTGTGCCATACAGAGGGTGAATGAGCAAGACAAAAGATTTAAGTGCCTTTGAACGGGGTATGGTAGTCGGTGCCAGGCACACCTGATTTGAGTGTGTCAAGAACTGCAACACTGCTGGGTTTTTAACGCTCAACAGTTTCCCGTGTTTGTCAAGAATGGTCCACCACCCAAAGGACATCAAGACAACTTTACACAAATGTGGGAAGTATTGGAGTCAACATGGGCCAGCATCCCTATGGAACACTTTCGACACCTTGTAGAGTCCATGCCCCGACGAATTGAGGCTGTTCTGAGGGCAAACGGAAAGTGTTCCTAATGTTTTGTACACTCAGTGTATGCTTAAAAATAACAGAAGCTTAAAAATACTGCATAAATAAGTTCATAAATAAGATAATAATGTAAAAAAGTCTAACTCTATATTTATAAGGCATAGATGACAAGATAGGTTTTGGATAAGTACTTGGTTTGAATTAACTGAGGCCTCTTTTTACTTTAAAGATCTACCACTCAAATGCTGAGTGTAAAGAGACAACGGTTAGTGCCTCACAGCACCGTATATCAAGTACATAGTTTTCACGTCCACATGTATTTTACTGACAACGGCATTTAAAGACAAGCCTTTAAATGCCAAACTTTATTGTGAGGAATATATAGGATTTTTTTTACAGTCAAGAAATTAATGCATTTAATTTGTATCTTAAATTATCTTGTCTTTAGGGTTTAGAAAAATTCTATATAAAGCATATGTATAGTGTAGCTAAATTATGTTCAAGTAAATATTTTACTACCAGTTGTTTTGTGAAGTAGGATTTTAAAAAGCTTGGTGTATAAACACTACAGTAGAGACCATGTGAAAAACAAGATGTATCATTTAGATAACAATTATATTAAGTTGGATTCAATCAATTTTACACACTAAATATTGTATTTTATTGCTGTCGAATAATTTATTAAATTAAGTAATTAACAACCTCATTAATATTCAATTCACCTATGGACATTAAAGAAACATCATAATTATATCCATATAATAATTATGGTTGTGTATAAATTGTAGTCCCTCATAATCAGTTCTTAAATATGGATGACATGACAAATCAGGTTTGAAAAATCATAATAAATGTTTTTCACATTAAAACGTATCCAACTTGCCACGAATGAGAAAACAGCTATCAGTAGACGCCCTTTATATTTCTCTCCCTATATTTATATTCATGTATTCATTTGGGATGTATTGGATTACTGTTTGTTGTATTAACAAACATACAAGTGTGAGCCTGCTTGTGCTTAATGCTTCATATTCCAAGGTTTAAACCAGATTACGTAAGTGTGTATTTATGCATCCCGATTGAAAGTCTTTATACTGTATTATCAAAAACGCGTTGTCTTTCAGAAAAACTCAGGCCCTTTTGACAACGATCATGGACACTTCTTAAAGGGCATAATATATGATATTTTTGTGGAGATATACCTCAATGCTTTCTGACTAAAGCACAACATTAAAACTCAGCTAAGTAAGAGGCAGGTAATCAAGTAAAAAGAAAGAGCTCATGATGATAGCCAGGCCTCCGTTACACATAAGATTTTTAATCTAATGTTAAGCACAAACGCATAATTCTTCTTCAGTCAAATACATTTAACTTGAAATATTCAGTTAGTATGGTCAGTTATACCCAAATACTAAATTGCCACATCAATTTGTATGTAAGACAAAACTGACACCAAAAAAAACTGCAAAAGGATTTGACAAAAGCTTCTTTTTTTTGTACACTTCTTCTACGGATTAGACTTTGGGAACCCATCAGATCTACAGTCAGACCAAGGTCTTCATTTAATTCACCCGACCGTTAATCCCCAACGGGGGAAATTTGATTGCACCAGCCAATACATACAACACCAATAACTACACAATAAATACACACAGACTGAATTATTATTAATTTCATAGTGTTTTTTGTTTTGTTACACATCATCCTCTATGTCTATAACCACATTGTTCGGACGTATTGGGCCTCTCTAACTGACTGACAGGGATGAGTAGCAGCAGGTCTCTACCTAATGTCTCCAGCACTGTGCTATCCTGGCCTTGCGCTATCTGCCCTGTCACGGCTAAAGCCTCATTAAACACGCTCCAAATTGGTGCCATTTTCCCGGCTTAATCTGTAAAATCTCTGACCCGGGGCTCCTAGTCACAGCAGAAAATCTGTGGATTACACATCACCCCTCCACCATCCCCACCTGTGGGGGGGTTTTGACTCATATCACGGCGGCTCGAGCAACACACCACACGAGGGGCAACAAGAGTAGGATTCACTGAGACACTCTCACCACAGGGTACTAATGCTGCGAACAGAATGTCCAGAGAGTGAAACCACGTGTATTAACACCAGAAGAAGAGCTGAATAAACATCTAGCTTTCATACGCTGCTATTAGCCTTAATTTGAAAGGTAAACAGTAGAAGGTTCAAGCTCACCTAAGGAGTTTGTAGACACGGTGCTGCTCCCTTCGAAAGGCACGGTAGGAATGGGGAGAGCGATAGTGCCCAAGTTACAGCCTGCCTCCTCTCTATCTGCTAAAGTCATTTTTTCTCAAAGTGTAATTAATTTTCTTGCTCAGGCAGGCTGCATACATGTGGCACAGCCAGCTGTAGTAGCGTAGTCTCTGAAGCTCTGGTGTGTGTACTACTGACCATGATACCGAAGCAATAAGCATTAGCCGTACATCAGGTGAACACATGCAGCTATTGGAATATCTTGATTGATCGAAAAAGGTTGGATTGTTTAATTTAGCTAATTTAATAGTCTAATGCCATTTGGTCTGTTAATTTGTAATTTGTAAATTCATGAGCTGCTTATAATTTCTGATTCTTGCGGTGAGATTTGAATTTATTGATCTGAATTTGGAATATAACGGTATAATGTTTTGTGTGTAGGCAAATCATTATTTGTTTAAAAAAATTGCACACAAAAATTCAAAAGTTGTACAGCAATTTGTTTTACAATATCAAAATTAGACTTAAGTCTGATTGTAGGCTTATCTGTGTTTTATCACCCCTTCCTGCTACTACATTTAAACAATCAATGATTGGATTCAGCTTTCATCCTATGTAATTGAATCTGTTAGATATATGTTAGATAAAACCAACTATTGTAGAGCTAAACAAGTTACATATATATCTGATTATGACAAGCTTAATACTTTTAATACTTCTGTCCCACTGAAATAGGACATAAGATAAGAGAAATACCTTCTCCTCGAGGGATTTTCATGCTTTATAAACTCCTACTGGTCATATTATACTCTATAGTATATAGTAGTATCATCATCGCCTCTGTAAAGATAATATAGGATCTTTATATTTAGTTATTATAGAAAAGCTAATGTTTAAAAATATACATACAGTACCAGTCAAAAGTTTGGACACACAACACCAATAACACCTACTCATTCAAGGGTTTTTCTTTTCTTTTTACCATTTTCAACATTGTAGAGCAATAGTGAAGACATCAAAACTAGGAAATAACACATAACACCAAAAAAGTGTTAAACAAATCAAAATATATTTTATATTTGAGATTGTTCCAAGTAGTCACCCTTTGCCTTGATGACAGCTTTGCATTCTCTCAACCAGCTTCATGAGATAGTTACCTGGAATACTTTTCCAACAGTCTTGAAAGAGTTCGCACATATGCTGAGCACTTGTTGGCTGCTTTTACTCTGCGGTCCAACTCATCCCAAACCATCTCAAATGGGTTGAGGTCGGGTGATTGTGGAGGCCAGGTCCTCGGATGCAGCACTCCGTCACTCTCCTTCTTGGTCAAATAGCTTGTACACAGCATGGAGGTGTGGTTTGGGTCATTGTCCTGTTGAAAAACAAATTAGACTCCCACTAAGTGCAAACCAGATGGGATGGCGTAACACTGCAGAATGCTGTGGTAGCCATGCTGGTTAAGTGTGCCTTGAATTCTAAATAAATCACCGACAGTGTCCCCAGAAAGCACCTCCACACATCACACCTCCTCCTCCATGCTTCACAGTCCGAAACACACATGCGGAGATCATCCGTTCATCTACTCATCAGACCAAAGGACAGATTTCCACCGGTCTAATGTCCATTGCTCGTGTTTCTTCGCCCAAGCAAGTCTCTTCTTATTATTGGTGTCCTTTAGTAGTGATTTCTTTAGAGCAATTAGACCATGAAGGCCTGAATCATGCAGTATCCTCTGAACAGTTGATGTTGAGATGTGTCTGTTACTTGAACTCTGTGAAGCATTTATTTGGTCTGCAATTTCTGTGGCTGGTAACTCTAATGAACTTATCCTTTGCCTCAGAGGTAACTCTGGGTCTTCCTTTCCTGTGGCGGTCCTCATGAGAGCCAGTTTCATCATAGCGCTTGATGATTTTTGCGACTGCACTTGAAAAAACGTTCAAAGTTCTTGAAATGTTCTAGATTGACTGACCTTCTCTTAAAGTAATGATGGACTGTGGTTTCTCTTTGCTTATTTGAGCTGTTCTTGCCATAATATGGACTTGGTCTTTTACCAAATAGGGCTATATTCTGTATACCACCCCTACCTTGTCACAACACAACTGATTGGCTCAAAAATGTACTTTCAACAAGACACACCTGTTAATTGAAATGCTTTCCAGGGGACTTCCTCATGAAGCTGTCATCAAGGCAAAGGTTGGCTACTTTGAAGAACCTCAAATATAAAGTATATTTTGATTTGTTTAACAGTTTTTTGGTTACTACTTGATTCCATGTGTTATTTCATTGTTTATTTTTCTCTCAAATCTAAAATATATTTAGATTTGTTTAACAGTTTTTTGGTTAATACTTGATTCCATATGTGCTATTTCATTGTTTTTTTTTCTCAAAAATAAAATATATTTAGATTTGTTTAACACTTTTTTGGTTACTACATGATTCCATATGTGTTATTTCATAGTTTTGATGTCTTAAGTATTATTCTACAATGTAGAAAATAGTACAAATAAAGAAAAACCCTTGGATGAGTAGGTGTGTCCAAACTTCTGACTGGTACTGTATACCATATATATGTATATTCTGTGGTAAAACGTTTTTAAGGTGTATACCAACTACGCATACAGAGGTATACTAGTATGAGATGGCTTTGCAAAGAAAACAAAGCAACACGTGCTTCAACATAACTAACCTCACAACGATATCAACAAAGGTAAGACAATACATAACGAGCTATCCCTTAACACCAACACCCTATCTCATGTCTGTTCACATTTTTACATCCCATCTCGTATGAAATGATACAACCCTATCACATAACACCATCATCATCTTAAACATTATGGACTATTTTCTAAAAAGAAAGGGGCCACCAAGAGTCAGATAGCGAAAGTCGAAAAATAAATGGCCTTCTTTCCCGAGACACCAGTCATTTTAATAGTGCTGATTTATTGTGCCGTGCTTTTTGGAGGGCGATCATATGCATGTGGTCAGTGTACGCAGTCTGTGACCCAGCCTCCCTCTCACGTTACAGCCTATTTATACCGTTCCCTCTGCCGGCTCCCCTCGTACTGCAGTTCTTTGGAACCACCTTTCCCTCCACTCCACAGGTCTCCAGTCTCCTCTCTCTCCTGTCATCTGAGAATCTCTCCGGCAGCTTATCTAGGGTTCACTGTTTATCGTGCGCAGCCTGGCAACTGTCTGCATGCCCAGGATTATTACTGGAGCCCCCTTTCAACACACACACACGGACATACACACAACTTTTTTATCGAACTCTTATCAAGGAGACAAATTTGGGGTGAGCTAAGAAAAGAGCACAAGTTGTGGATTTTGGATATTCTGTGTTTTGTTTGACCCCTTTTTTTAACTTAGTTGGTTTACTTTTTTGTTACCTTTCATTTTTTGTCCCCCTCATCTTTCTGGAGGGCTGTGTGTTTGCATGCGATGGATCACACGCTCTTTGGCTGCCTCCGCAGCCCCCATGCCACTGTGCAGGCCCTGCACCCTGCCTTCACCCAGTCTCCGCTGACTCTCCACGGACGCACGGATCACGTCTCCTACCCTGACCTGGCCTCTTCCACTGCCACCTCCTCCCCTTCGGCCTGCATCATCTCTGGCTATCCCGGTGATGAGGGCCTGTTCGGCGGGCATCACCACCATCACCGTGGGCATCTCCCGGCACAGCAACAGCAGCATCACCCGCCTCAGCACCAGGCCGGCTGGCACATTCCACAGATGCCCTCTCCTGGCAATGCGAGCTCCCGGCACAATCTCTGCCACCCCCACCCCCACTCTCACTCGGCCCAGGACAGTGCCCTCGCACCCCCAGACCTAGGCACCCCTGGCAGGAACAGTCTCTGTGCCAGCACCCCCAACCTGGGCAGCAGCACCCCCACGGGGGCCAACTGTGTGCCTGCAGACTTTGGAAGACAGACACTGTCACCTGCTGAGGCAGAGAAGAGAAATGGCAAGAGGAAAAGTGACAGCTCAGGTAAGACGAGAGGAAAGATCGACTTTTGGGTTGACATTTATTTTTATTTGTCTTTTTTCTTCCTTATTTTGTAAGCTGCATGTAAAAATGGGTTGAGTATAATGTTGCACACCTTAAGTGGGAAACTAAAGCTACATATCTTTATCTTATTCATAAATTGTCATACAGTTGAAATACTAAACATTATTTAATACACTTGTAGAGCATTTATTCAAGATGGGTATAACTTAACTGTACCTTAATGGTGTGGTTTCAAGAACGCCATAATCACTCAGACTTCTAAGGCTTTCCATGGAGATTGATTGAGGGAAGTTCATGTTTCACTGATAGAAAATGTGGTATAATATTGTCTGAGGAGAGGTTTGTAGATGTTGGCTGACATGAACAGGGGCAATTACAGTATGTTGACTAAAGAGGAGAGCAGGCCAGACGATAACTCTGTGTTGGGCATTAGACTTCTGGCATGTTTTGGTCTAAATCCCATCTGTTTCATTTCGACACATTTTAGGGGGCAGAAAATGAGGCTCACTGTAAAATATTAATGTAATGGATTGTAAAAGACTACACCAGTGCTTCGAATGACACTAAACACCCAAGAAGATTTAGGCTTTTCTTACTGTGGAGTGCGCTTAGTTCCAGGATTATTGTTGATGCAGTCATTTTTATAAATTGCACTGACTAAAAGAGACTGGGAAGTTGAATCAATAAATATATTCAATTGAACAATTTGAGTTACAGTAGCATTATGTAAACCATTTGATATACAGTTTAATAGATTTGTTGCAATGTTAATAGTCTTTAAATAAAATATTTTATTAAAAAAACTTAACCTTCAAACCTCCAGAGAAACATACTCTCTATTTCCTACCAGTTTATTCAATGGTCCTAAAAAATGTATGAACTATCAACCAACCTTACACATTTTTACTGCTATTGTTTTCGTGCTTCGCTACAAAACATTTAAAATTAAGATGACTTTGTCAGTCACTATTGAGCAGTTATTAATATGCAACGTAAAAAAGGTTTTGCCAGCATTACAAGAACACGTGCAATTATGGTCTAATTGCATTGATAAGGTTTGGAATAATGAGTTACTTACCTCAAGTAGATACTGTACAGGCGTGACTTTCATAATCATTGAGATTTTCTACGTTTTTGAAAAGGACCATGAACTTTATACACAGCAAGTGTTGAAATATCGACAAAATATAAGCAATACAAATATGGTAATTTATTACGTTAAGTTAACTGGAACATGCATTTCTACATTATTTCATAGCCTAACAGTGTCTTTATAACTCTGAATATACCAATATCTCTTTAATATATCAACTTTTTACTATTCAACCTTTCTAATCGATATTAAGCACTTTGTAAGTGTTAAAGTGTTTTTTAAAGGAAAGATTTTGTTGTCAACATATTAGTAGGGACTGATCAGTTTTCCATGGAAAGTGTATCCGTCGTTGTACCGGGTCACTGGAATGTCATCCTGCAGCACTGGGCCTAGACCTCTGTCTGTTTAAACACCCTCAGTGTGGGTCACCTGGCTGTGGTTCTGTACACACCACTTGAACACTTGGTTGATATTTTCCCTATGTGGTTAGTGCCCTGTTTCGCTTGACTCACGCAGGATTACTGTTGGCCACTTCAGTCATGGATCCCTTTGGACACATGACTCATTCTAACAGATGATGAAACATTTTCACAAAATCACAGGGACTTTAACTGCTTAAGTGTGCAATTAAATATGTATTCTTTCTGTTTGAAATAAATGGGCAGCATAGAGACCAACGGCATATAAAATAGGTTTCTTTATAATTGTACAGAGGCTTATAACAATCCTATTTTAAGAAAGTAGTTACCAAAATAAGGACTCATGGTATTTGGATGTAGAGGAATATCAAAAAGATGCATAGAAATGATTAACACAACTGACTTATAGAATTGTTCAGACGTTGGGAATGTTATTTTGTATTATTATGCAAATCATTGTACTAGTAGCAGCACCCACGCTGAAATTGCCAGAGAAACGACAGAAAGTTACTAAGCTAAGAGAGCGCAACTTCGAAGGCAGTCAATACTATTTATAATACTGCTCTTGTTTTGACCATACTAACCTCTCATATATTCACAAATTTAGAACTACATCCTCTATTTCCTGTTCTCCTTGGTCAAATCATTTGGAAACTAACACTTGGCCCCCAAGCTCCATTTCAATTCCCTAGTTCCAATGGTTATTGCAGCCTCATTACGTGGGCCTTGCATTCTCTTCACGCTAATACCAATCATGCTGATTATTGAGCGTAGTTAGCTTATCCAATCAGCTATCCAAATAGCACCGTGTTGCCAATTCGATGAGATAGCCCTGATTTGGTTTCACCATCTGGATTGAAACCTGAGTAAAATCCGCCTGTGATACTTTACATTGGATACGAAAACAATAATAAAACACTTGAAACCAGATTTCCATGCAAAACATTCTCCTGGTCAAGAAATACAAATCACTTAGTGAGATTTTTTCCCTGAAGGTGGCCTGCAGGGTATACACTGTCACGTGACGAGTGGTCCGGCTGGTATTTGGGTGTCTGGTTTCTGTGAAACCTGCTAATTTTAAGGGTCCCACCTGGAGGGAATATGGCCGTGCCGTTTGGTGTAACCTGGGCTGGCCTCTTGGGGTATACTGGAGCTCTGACGGAGCTAGGGGTCAACCTGGCAGATTTGAAGGTTTGGGAACACTTTAGCCTGCAGGTATAGTGCTTTATGCATTATGTTATGCACATGTACATAATGTCTTACAAAAAGGATTATAATGTTATTTATCACTATGGCTTTTACTATATCACTATGGTTTTTACTGACTCAAAAATTGCTGTTTTTTAGTCAGGATCATTATATAATTATGCGACATTGGTAGGGGGTCATCATACATGCTCATGTCAAGTCTCCTACTGTTTATTATAGCTGAATTATAATGCAGTATACATGTAGGCTTTAAGTAAAGTGTAACCAAAACTTATTTGGAAAGTGTTAATAGATTTTAAACATGAAGTAATAGTAATTGCTTGAATCCTATTTTGTTATAGTGGAGTGTATTTTTGAGTGCTGCTGTAGCAAGTGATGCTCAGGGACTAACTCAGGCATGGCTTTGCCATTTTCGTTATTGACGCTGAGGTTATTTTGGTAGATCTAGCATTACAATGTTCTACGTCACAATGAAATTGTGTTTGCCCTAGATAAGAATCCTCAACAAAATCTACAAATGATTGGCCAATGAACTGAAAATGTCACACCAAAAGGAGTGAAAAGTGTAATCATTTCATTTTTGCAGTCCCTCTGTCAGAAACGTCGGCATGGACTCAAACACTATTTTTGAAAGGGTTCCCTGATTTGGCTTCAGACCATTTGGGAGCCCTAAAACTACCCAGTGTCTGGGCTCTGTATTTTCCTCCCATTATTCCCTTTTGTGTGGAAAGATGAAAGTTCCAGCAAGGACCTAATTGCTGTGGTGTAGTGGCTGTGTCGTAAAACCTTGGGACTCTTTTTAAATCGGCTTTGCGCTGGTCTCCAGCAGCTGGCCATGTTATTCTTTATTCTTACACAATGTCTGTGTTTACCAGAGAGTAAATACATCTAAGAGGTATGTTTGAATGAGGCCTGCTCTCTGGCACACCGACAGTTGGCCAACCTTGGTGAAATTACAGACATGTTGAGACATTTTCTATTCACCATACAATGATGCACAGAATTTCAGCTACTTTAGCACACTGTAAGAAAAGTCTTATAATTTATGTGGGAATAACTGGATTATATATTTGCAGTGTATTCCTGTCATGGATGCCAGTAACGCACTATGACATATCACCATGTGCTTGGAATTTTCCTTTCCTTTTTCCCACAATATCAATGATGAATGGCTTTTTGCAAACAAAAGTTGTATAATTTCCCATTCTTCTATATTTTCTATGAGGCAAAAAGAAGAGTAAGAAGAGTAAGAGAAAGAGAAAGCTTTTTTCTGTGAGAAAATATTTTGAAAGAGACACTTTTTCAGTAAGAACTTCTCGGAGTGTCTCCTGTGACGTGGCGAAGTGGTGTGCCTGGCCTGGCCCTGGCCTGTAAACTCCCAGCCTATTTACAGTTTGGATTGGGGACCGCCTGTTGGGATTAACACAGACTGCAGAACAGAACCGCAGATGAATTAGCATGCAATCGCTGTTGCCTTGAAGTGCAATGTGCAGCTGAAGCATATCCAAACGGACCAACCACAAAGTCTGGTCACAATAGGAACGTTTGGGAACCAAATTAGCAAAACATGTTCCTTCTGAGAAACAGTGAAAAATAAAAATTTAACAATATCTTCTCCTGAGGTTGAAACAAAATGGGAATGACAAGTAGATTTTTAATCCACATTGGTTGAACAAATAAATCCTTTAAGTCTCAATAAAACAAATTTCTCCCATCACTCCAGTTAATCACCAGGTGGTAGATTTGCATATCGTTGCAAAAAAAGGTACCTGCATTGCTTCATGTTCATCTGGGGAATCGTAACAGTTTGTTCTTATGTGTATGATGTCATAATCATAATCATAGGTCAAAACTGACACACGTTCTATAATCATAGGCCAGACTGACATACGTTCTACTCTCCCTATAGTCCATCTCATAGTCTAGCCATTCCCAGTAAATTAAAAAGTTTGACAATATTGTTCAAAATTAAACAACACCAAATCTAAACGAGAGATTTGAAAAATACTCCTTTGCAAATTGTTGTGAGTTGGCAGCTTGTTAGTCATAAAGAGGAGACACTTATAAAATGGAGGTAAATAAACTGAGGAAATATATTTTCACACATCCTGCAGAGCTGTTTCGTTCCATATTAAAACTACGAGGGTAGCAGCCGATTCCATTAACAGTAAGACAAATGAACTCCACATTGGAAAGAGTAGGAGCCAGCCCACTGTGTGTGAGAGCACAGCTGCCAGAAACAGGCACATGTGTAGACGCTTCTGGGTCCTCCCAGCCACTTACAGTGTGCATAAACAATGCCGCAACAATAAAAGGTGATTGGCAGCTCCCATTGTTTCCCATACCTGACTCCTTCCCTCCTCTGCCTGTATTTGTGTCTCTGGCTTGCACCTGCCATATAGTACTCATTTTATCATTATTTTCTTTGAGTATAAATCTCCCTGACTGGATAGAAAAAATGAGTGCCGTGTTTGATTTCAGAGTCCCAAGACGGGAATTACAAGTCAGATGTGAGCAGCAAACCCAGGAAGGAGCGGACGGCGTTCACCAAGGAGCAAATCCGTGAGCTGGAGGCCGAGTTCGCCCATCACAACTATCTGACGAGACTGAGGCGCTATGAGATAGCAGTCAACCTCGATCTCACAGAGAGACAAGTATGTAATGTCACCACTCTAACCTCATTCTCCCACTTATCCTTTTGGGTTCAAACATATTGACCGCATAATGCATTAATAGCGGGTGGTGGGAAAAGACTGCCTCAGTCAGACCATACAGAGGTTTTCGGAACAACAGTGTTTCCCTAACTTTAGAACTTCTGGTTTGTGTGCTGTTGTGCTCCAGCTGTGACTGTGAAGAGGGACTATCCTATTCCAGATATTTTGGTCTATTCTTTCAGTCAGTCTAGTCACGTAATGGAGACAGGCACAAAAGCAGGAGGTGCTGTCTAGCAAGTCACTTCCTGTTTCCCCCAGCTACAAATTAGTCTCAGAGCATAGGCAGAGGGGCCGCTGTAAACACAGTCACATGAAATAAATAAATGAAGACAAATTGCGGGGAAGGAAACATCGTACATTGTTCTGTAACACCTATTTGGGGTGTCAGAGAGAAGCGATATGTCACATGTGGCATACATCTGGCTGTAGGTAGTTTGTTATATACAGTAGGGATTAAATGGATAGGACAGACTGGTTCCTGACAGTATATGTTTCTTACGTAACATCGGAGACTCAAAACCTTCAACCTTATGTTGAACTTCAACCTTAAGTGCTTCAATGTAATACCCAAATAAACTAAGATAAAAAATATTATGCCTACCATCTAAACATTAATGTAACATTAAATAATGGCCACACTTTACATTACATCACCCTTACCACAGTGAATACCATTGGGTTATTCCATGAAGTAATTATGTAATTACCCCATAACAGCCTAGTAATTATGTACAGTTTTGGAGTACTTATATTGCGCTTAGAACATTAGAACATTCAATATTTTTCTGATGTCAATTTCAAATTCATAACCAACTCTTAGAGAACCTGTTATTCCAGAGATTCAACATGATCCCTAAAGCATAACATGACTCGGACAGGCCTGTGTCTTACCTTCAGTAACATGGAAACTAATTTCTTGTAACAAATATGACTGCAAAACAACCCATACAAACCAGTCATAATAATAACATTATAAGTAATTGAGTCATTAGCCAACTGATGATAGCATTAGTAGAAATAACATGTACTGTACAGTAGCCATGTGACAACAAACTCGGTGACATGCGCCTTGCCTTACTGCACTATCAATAACAGGAGTGAAAAGTGCAAGCTTGCAGATGTATTTTAAGGACGATCCACTTACAGTAATGACAGTAGGAAATCTGGGTGGCCGGAGTTGGAACTCTACCCGTCAACCTGATAGGGATTTTATAACTATGAAACTCAATGGGACTGGACTTATTGACACAATGACAAATGGGAAATTGGTCGCTGAACTAAAAATACCTTGATAGGTTATATATCACAAACATGTACAGTACCAGTCAAAACTTTGGACACACCTACTCATTCAAGGGTTTTTCTTTATGTTTACTATTTTCTACATTGTAGAATAATCGTGAAGACATCAAAACTATGAAATAACACATGTGCAATCATGTAGTAACCAAAAAAGTGTTAAACAAATCTAAACATATTTTAGATTTTAGATTCGTCAAACTAGCCACCCTTTGCCTTGATGACAGGTTTGCACACTCTTGGCATTCTCTCAACCAGCTTCACCTGGAATTATTTTCAAATAGTCTTGAAGGAGTTCCCACATATGCTGAGCATTTGTTGGCTACTTTTCCTTCACTCTGCAGTCCAACTCATCAGTATTATTCTACTAATTTGAAAATAGTAAAAATAAAGAAAAACCCTTGAATAAGTATGTGTGTCCAAACCTTTGACTGGTACTGTATATTAGGTAACATAGCAACAAAATAGCAACAAAATGCATGCATCCCCATTGAGCTTTAGGCTGTATTCAGGTGGCAAAGGCTTTGAAGGCAAGCTTGTGCAGGTGTGCCACAGCTCACACGTGCCCTTCTGATGTGCTATCACATGGGCCGAAAAAATATCCATCACCACCACTGATGTGATCGTCAGCATGGCATGTATCGCTGAAGGTTTAAGACAAACGTGTGTAAAATCAAGTGACTTCCTGCCCATGTGACCCAGCTGAGCCCCACAGCATGACACCCACCAAAATAAACCATCCAAACGTAAGGAGAGAAAGAGAGACTCATCCAGAACCCAGTCAGTGTTGACTTTCACGTCTACTCGGACCCGATCCGCTACGTAAACCTTTTTAAGCAACAACCTAATCATCATTTTGGGAGACGTAAATACTGGAGGAGTTGTCGAGTCAGGGAAAAGAGGAAGCAGCGTCTTGATGCCAGGGAATGTGACAGCACATCAGCACATTATCACTGCTAGAGTATAGAAATAGCTGCCAAACCTTTACAGCAGCGCCTGTATCAAGTGTCAGGCTTACCATTTGATCAATATCCAGGTCTTTTAATAGTCTTTTAATAGGACTCTACTCAGTATTCGTAACAGTCTCCAGCTATGCAAAATGTACCCCCCACCCCACCCCACCCCCCCCTACCATTTTGCTGTTCTTTTCAGAATAACTCAACTTGTCTTTTGTGGTTGTTCCACAGGTAAAGGTGTGGTTCCAGAACAGGAGGATGAAGTGGAAACGAGTAAAAGGAGGTCAACAGGGGGCTGTAGCGAGGGAAAAGGAACCGGTGAACGTGAAAAAGGGGACATTGCTGCCATCCGAATTCTCCAGCTTAGCGGCTCTTCATCACTCCACAGACTCCCTGGCCAATGAGGACAGTCATGAAAGCGACCAGAGTTCTGAGCATGCTCACTTATGATGCACAGCAGCAGGCCACTCCTACGCAAAGTGGGTTCAGCCTCACATCTCAGGAACGTCCTTGAAAGGACATGTTATCTGGTCGTCGTTAGCAAAGTTCAACGATGCTAAATAAATGTGTACAAATGTACAAAGAAATGACGTGTGTTACTTGATCTAAGAAGATACATGTTAGGACGTTGGTTAAACCAAACTAAGATCACCAATACGTTTCAAGAACTGCGAACCCAACGCAGGAATATGAGATATTGCAAAAGGTCAATGCACATTAAGCATACGTTACGAACGTGCCTCCACTCAACACTGCTCTTGGAAGCAGAAAATATTCTTTGAATATTAGGACAGATTCAGAATTGGCCGAATTGTTATGAACATTCCATGTTGTGTGTCTTACATTGAAAAAGGGGCAAGTTCATGCTTTTGATTTGCACTGTTGAACACTTGCCTCAATTGGTTTCCACTGTATGTCATAAAAATTGCGATGTAATCGAATTATTATCAAGTGTGCAGGAGAATCAAATTTGCTCAGCTAATATACAGTATACTCTGAACTTAATTATCTGTAATTTTCTTACCTTCGCTCTAGCAATAATTTCTAATACACACTATACCACTCACACAGTAATAAACATTTCTGATGTTTCTTAGTGATCATTTTCTTCTGCCTGACTGGTATTTGTAAACAAAACTTACTGAATATTGCACGAACAGAGGTTCTACTGAAATGCTTCTCAGATCTAAATCACGTTGCGTTGAATAACTTCACGATGCCTCCCATCCACAGGAATCCAGGGTATTGTAGGACTATGCTGTGAACTGACATGAATGAAACATTAGCCAACGTGTAGAAAGCTGTTGATGGGGTGCATGGCTAATTCACCTTTTCTTCAAGGCAGTGTCAGTACTTAGGACTTTTGCCAAAGCCCCACAGGAGAACCTGCGAAAGGATCATATTCTATTACAAAATCACAGAATAATTTCAAGACTTGATCTCCTTTTCACCACAATGTGAGTGTGCATTCTAATTTGGAGCTAGAACAATATTTTGGAGACTGTGAACTTTTTAGTGCAAGATAGCAATAAAGTGTAGTTTTGACCAAAAGCTAACTGTGTGGTAAACATGATGAAACAGTATGAATCAATTACAATCATACTGTACCTATTAAAGGCACAGTGCAGTCACAATTCTGTTCTACTTTGTTTTGTATCATATTGTACAACAGCTGATGAAACTAACACTGTAAAAGTGTGAAGAAATTTGATCAGTGTTATTTCCTGATAGTTGCTGGTTGAAAATACAATCTACAAAGACTTTCTAATCAGTAGGTTTACATGGGCAGGAGTTTAGGTTTGCCTGGTGACATCACCAGGCAGTACGTTGGATAATAGACCAATAGCAAAGAGCATCCCAAACCTTTCCCAATAACAGCTATTTTTCAGTTTTCCCCTCCCCACTCAGACCACTCCCAGACAGTTCTAGCAAAAAACTACTTTTTTTAACTAAAAAGCTACTTAATTGTTACCCAGAAATGATTTGATATTTTGATTAAAAAAACAGCTGCATTGAACCTTTAAATTAAATGCGCAATCACCCATGCAATAATTTTTTTCCAATTAGGATTTCTAAAACTGATAACTGCTCCCAGTTTGTACACCAAATGTCACCCATCTCTCCATTATCTTCTTTATGCGCAGTTCATTATTTAATGCTCTCTGCCTTCTTTTCATGTCAGGTGATGCAACATTCTCCTTTTCGAAAATGCCTCTCCTCTCCAGCAAGAAAAACGTTTACATATTGTAACATAAATTAATAGGCTAATTACATTTCATGTGAACTAATAGGGCTTCACTATTCGATACCTAACAATTATCCATGAACTGCAAATCAATGGAACGTAAGAGTAAAGACAGACCACAGACAGAATGGTCTGACAATGTCAGCTGGTTTGTTCATAATATGTATGAAAAACCACCAGACTTGTTTGTTGTTATCTTTTCATTTATGTAATTGATACTATGGTAAGATGTAATGGCAGCTGAAGGCATTGTTATTCCTGAGACAAAACAACCAACCCCGCACCTGACCTATTGTCACGTTCGTCGTATGGTGGAAGAGAGGAGGAACAAGGCGCAGCGTGATATGAATACATCTTCTATTTATTTATGAAGATGAACACTAAACAAACTATACAAAATAACAAAACGACCGTGACGCTATCATACAAAAGTGCAAACACAGGCAACTAGACATAGACAATCACCCACGACATACCCAATGAATATGGCTGCCAAAATATGGTTCCAAATCAGAGACAATGATAAACAGCTGCCTCTAATTGAGAACCAATCTAGGCAGCCATAGACATACAAACACCTAGACTAGGTAACGCCCCATAAACATAAAAAAAACCTAGACATGACAAAAACACCTACATCCCCCATGTCACACCATGACCTAACTAAAATAATAAATAAAACAAAGATAACTAATGCCAGGGCGTGACACCTATGATCCACTTACTGTATCCCGCCCCTGGAGAGTGCAATAAAACGACACAGTTATCTCACAGTTCAAATGACGTTTGATGACTGTGCGAGTATCACCCGGTAGTTAAAATTCCCCAGACGATCGGTTTAGCATCACCTTGGGTAGAGGAATTGACAGATTGACGGCGCATACAATGGCGCAATTCATGGACGTAGTCTCATTGACCAAGGGATTTCGGTCCATGTTTTACATTGTCACACCGAACGAATCATCATTTGAAAATGTGGAGGATGTCCCGCCATATGTTCAACAGGTGAGTTCGTTGTTGAAAACGCTGGAGCGCTTTGATGTGTTTTGTGTTTTTTTGATAATCGATATTGTGCCGCTCATGCTAGGAGTGACACACTTGAAATGTCTAAACATAGCGAAATAAAGTCTGCACACTTAGTTTGAATGATATCATATATGCTACTGTGTATTCATATATCTTCACAAAGATGGTCACAAACAACTCACAAACCCTGTAGGAACTGTCAGGGAAGTGGTGCTATAGAGTGACAAAGTCGCTACACAGGTTTCTGCAGTAATCTCTTGATTCCATAGACCTATTGCATAACAATAAAAGTTTAGTTGCTGTTAATGTTTATGTCATATATGGACTTGAGTTTTGGCTGTATGGTTCATATTTTCACATGATATGATATTAGTACATTTATTTTCAAATTCTCTAACAAATCCTTAGTTTTAGACAAACAATATGTGTTTGCTCATGAGTGTGGGGAGGTGTGCCCTTTTCAGTCCAATGGGGGAATGTCTGTTAAATATTGTTGAATTTTAGGACCACTTTTGACTCAAGAGCACCCAGTGCAAAATAACAGAACGCACCAATACTTTTTAATGGGACATCTGGATGATAAATGTTTAACAAAAT
Source organism: Salvelinus fontinalis (assembly GCF_029448725.1). Lineage (NCBI taxonomy): Eukaryota > Metazoa > Chordata > Actinopteri > Salmoniformes > Salmonidae > Salvelinus > Salvelinus fontinalis. The sequence continues at coordinate 24,981,606 of NC_074702.1, read as the reverse complement.
CCTAAAATCAGCACGGTTGTTATTTGAGGGATAAAGCTCACATTTTAACAGGCTTCTATAAAGTCATGTGAATAGAGAAAAAAACAATTATCCAAACAGCAGGACTCCTCAGTGTGTTAATCCTGCTCCAAACAAACTGTAATGAAAGAACCTCATTTACTACAGTATTGTTACAGAGTTTAATATGATGTTTGCATGGGTGTGTCACTCTTGTTTCGGTGCTGGTTGTTGTTTGTGATGTAGTCATCACTCCGTGCACTAGTCTGTGTTTTGGTTGACTGTATGTACAGGTGTAGGATCTTAATTGATCACGATGTTGCAGGAGAACTTTCATGCAATGCAGGAAATGTAAAACTGGCAGTGTGTATGAGGCTTAAAAAGGCTTCTGAAGTTTGTAATTTCCACTTTGAAATTTCATTCTTGATTTTCCCTTACAAAAAATGTATCAAACCTTACAAAAATGGCCATTAATTATAATCCACATTTCCTGTTTCTGCAGTATTATTTTCCTGCTGTAGCAAACTAGCTCACCTGTAACAGTCTTGCTTCCATCCCGTTCCTTGTCCCAATCTGGGCTCAAACTTGGGACCCTCTGATCACATTAACAAATGTCACCCACAAAGCATCATTACTTGTCCCTCTACAAAAGCCGCTGGTCTGTTGAACCCCAGTATAGCGTGATTATCATCATAGCACAGTATGTAAATATGTTTATAAATAAAAACACTGCATAAACATTGCTTGTCCGATTTAATTCATGCCATAGTTGAATTGATTATCCAGTTGCAATAAGATACATTCTACCTGTTACTTTAGGACAAAGTGGACATACTCTCATAAGAGTGTACAGGGTTTGTGTCTTCCCCCTCACAAACTCGTGGCTAACTTCACTCATCTACAACCTGATATAAATGGCCCCATTTGGGATACTACTCACATCTGTTCCACAAATGTCATTTGCCTTGCAAGATCTAAGACCAAAAACAGAGATTTATATACAACTCCCTTGACAATTTTCACAAGTCCAAAGTATGTTACAGCCTTCATAGGACTTGTTTTCATTTGTCCTGTTGTTTGGAGGAAAATGCCACACAGAGTAAACACAGTGATTGTGAAGGTCAAACACACACGTTAATTAAGAAGTATTTTTTTTAAATCCAAAACAACTCATTCCCTCGGCATCCGCTTTTTCACATGGCATGAGAACCTGAATTCCTTCCCAAATAAAGTGGAAAGCTGTCAAGAACACAGCCCTGACGAGGTAAAACAATACTCTAGACATGAGAAAAAGAGGGAATGTTCAAGCCAGAATCCAAAATGATAATCTCTCTCTCAGTCAGTGGGTTTGGAGAGAGAGTGCTTGTGCTCTGAGCCCATTTGTTAAATGCAGTCCGTCAAGTCCTCTGCCAGATGTTGGAGTGTAGCGTGTGATCGTCGGTCCCTTGTGGTCCTCCAACTCGCCCCAACACGCACACACACACATCCTATTCCACCTCCAGGTCTACACCTCGCAATCCACATTGCACACACACTCCCTGGATGCAGTCATGTGACCAGATGAAGGTTTAGGTGACCAGGTCAGGTCAATCACAGGAGTGACATGGTCATTTGCTAATAATAGCCAACAGATCCAACACACTGTTCAAGTCAGAATTATGACATGATGGAAACCATTTTTGGTAACCTCTAGTAACTTCCTTGTACCTAGTACCTCTCATTCTGTTTTTGCATACTCCACACCTAGATAATACCTAATGCAGCAGATACTGTATGTAGCATACTTATATAATGGAATAGAATAAAATAACTTGATTAAAAAATGGCCCTAATCGGAGGAGGAAATATTAACTTGTGTTTATACAGCTATTTTTGTTCGTTTTCTGTTTTGTTACATGAACATACTATATACATATTAAAGACATGGTTCACTTGTTTACGTTACTTACTTATTATATATGGATGGATAATATTAAGACACATCAGGTATACATGTTTTCAGTCTGAACTGTCATGTGATGTAACGGGACCTATTGAAATGAAAGGTTCCTCCAAATATTATTTGTATGGGTTGTTCAAGTGTTTTCTTCTCCACTGGAAGCTGAAATAAATCCTCAGAGAGAGATGATATGTGACTATCCCTGTGTAGCTTCACCATAGAGCCATCAGGGAAACATCATGCATCACAAGACATGAAAGACCTTTTAACCACATGTCCTCTTGTTCGTTTTCCAAGTCAAACATGTGAGGTTACTGTAAGCGTTCAAGGAAACACAAGACATAAAAGTGGTGGAGTTTTCATTGTGCTTGGACTGTTGATTCGTATTTGTTCTCCTTTACTTGTGACTACAGGCCACCCCGTTCTTTATGGGCTTGATGGTTGTAGAGCTGGTGGTGAGCCTGCTGAAGGATGGAACCCCATTGGCCTGCGTCAGTGACGTCGTCACCTCAGTGTCAGCTGGTATTATTTCCAGAATGCCCACGTGAGTAAACTATAACTTTCTGGTATGTTTCTAGAATTGCTATAGGGAAGCTTAAGCCTTATGCTAAACTAAAAATAATGATCAATGGAGACTCTCCGTAGAAGTAGCTTTTTAGTCCAGGACTTGGCTTAATTTGTTCTATAGAAAAGTAATTACAGCAGTTCGTCTCTTATGATAATGTATATGTACCATTCATTTTTGTATACTGTAAGATCCTCTAACTTTGCACCTGAAATGTATTGTGGAGAATCTGTGTGCTTATCTAAATACATTTGTCCTTTTTTCCCAGGCTATTTGCAAGAGGTTTTGAAATAACCACTTACATCTACGTGTGGGACAACTTGCGTCTACTGGAGCTACCCTGGGACTCTGCCTGGGCATGGTGGCTGGCTTTCCTAGCGGTGGACTTCAGCTACTACTGGGTCCATCGCTTTGCTCACGGTATGGCCATCAGTCTGGGTTAGCTCCTGACCTGGGTCAAATACATACAGTATATCAAATACTTGAGGTGCACTTGATTTAGCTTGCCAGGTACAATGGAACCAATGAGAAGCAAGGGTCGACACTTTACTTGAAGAGGGTTATACGTAAGACATTCACAACAGTCATAACAGTCCCAGATTTGTTATGACTGGTTTCATAAAGGTGTTATGAATGCCTTATGTACACCCCCTTCAATTACAGTGTTGCCGAAACAAGCTGGTCAAGATAAATGAAACGCACGTATTTAAAAGTATTGGGAAGTAGTTGTACTTGTATTTTTGTGTAAATATTTGTAACGATCGTCTGTGGTGGAAGAAGGATCGGACCAAGGTGCAGCGTGGTAAGTGTTCATGTCTTTTTAATAAACAAACTGAACACTGGAACAAAACAATAAAATGATGTGAACAAAATTAAACAGTACCGTGTGGCTAACAAACACACACACGGAAACAAACACCCACAAACCAAAAGTGAAACCCAGGCTACCTAAGTATGATTCTCAATCAGGGACAACGATAGACAGCTGCCTCTGATTGAGAACCATACCAGGCCGAACTCAAAACACCAACATAAAAAAACACACAGACTGCCCACCCCAACTCACGCCCTGACCATACTAAATAAAGACAAAACAAAGGAAATGAAGGTTAGAACGTGACAGTACCCCCCCCCCCCCCCCCCCCCCCCCCCAAGGTGCGGACTCCGGCCGCAAGACCTGAACCTATAGGGGAGGGCCTGGGTGGCCGTCTGTCCGCGGTGGCGGCTCTGGCGCGGGACGTGGACCCAACTTCACCACAGTTTTTGTCCGTCTCCTTAACCGCCCCCATGGCCTCTTACTCTTGGCTCAATAGCAGCACGGTTCTGGAGCTGCACCAAAGAAGCCCTCTAATTCTTCTCCCCGTATAGGGCTGTCTGTAACATCCTGGGATCTCAGCTCACTTAAACTGCAGTTTGTACTGGACAATGATAATCTTAGCACCCAGAACAAGATCTCACATGTCCCACTGGTGTCACAAATGTCAAATCAACGTCTATTCCACAATGGTTGAATGTCATTTCAGTGAAATTACATGGAAACAACGTTGATTCAACCAGTGTTGAATGACAATGCAGAAATAACGTTTTTTTTCTGACACGCAACTTGCTTGGCAGCGGCAACATTGTGTTTGTTTGCTAAATTGTAGCTCTATTTATGTCAGAGGCACATCAAAGCCTGCTCCAGATCTTTCTCTAATTCAAATATGTCTGGCTTAAAGTCCAGTGTAACGGTCCTGACCAGTTTTATGTTGTTTTTGTATGTGTAATTGGTCAGGGCGTTAGTTTTGGGTGGGCAGTCTATGTTATCTGTTTCTATGTTGGTTTTGGTTGCCTGGTATGGCTCTTAATTAGAGGCAGGTGTTTTGCGTTCTCCTCTAATTAAGAGTCATATTTAGGTAGGGTGTTCTCACTGTTTGTTTGTGGGTGATTGTCTTCCGTGTTTGTGTTATGTTTGCACCATACGGAACTGTATACGGTTTGTTCGGTTTATGTAGTCTGTTTCCTATTCGTGCGTTCTTCGTGTCTATGTAAGTTCTCATGTTTAGGTCAGTCTACGTCGTTTGTTATTTTGTATCATTTCAAGTGTAGTTCGTGTTCGTTTTTCGTCTTGTCATTAAATCCATTATGTATTCACAACCTGCTGCGCCTTGGCTCCCTCAATACACCTCCTCTTCTTATGAAGAGAGAGAGGACCGCCGTTACATCCAGACTGTCCCTGTGTTGACATTTGAGTCATGGGTAAATATAAACTGTGTTTTTGAAGGTGGGTGAGACACCTACCAACTGTATTGTATGATAGAAAATGACCCCTGCCAGTGCCAACCTGCCTGATTGAGTGGTCTGCCTGTCTATAAAACATGTAAACAAACCTCCCACGGAGGTTTATTATCCTCAATGGAAGGTCGTTAACCTTAGCTAAGCAGGTTTTTATTGTGCCATAAGAAGGTAGATGACACTCTTCTCAGGCTAAGTGGATTGAAGCGATAGGTTACATAAATATCAGCCGCAATTCTGCCTATTTACCTTATTTGTATAGTCACCATGGCGATTGATCTCAATAGCATTTCACAAGTCCTGAATTAGAATTTGTACAGTATATTGTAATGAAGTGCTTGTGTATGTCATTCTCTCATTCTCTCCATTGTTTAAAACAATTATTCATACAATATTATATAGCTCTGGTTTATTTGGTCAGATTTTATTTTTGAAGTGTGGTATGATATTTATGTCTCGAAACTTTCCACTTACTTGCTATTCCTCCACTCCAGCTTTGACTTGCTTGTATGGAACTTAGTGGGGTCACAGTTAATTCTCTGGTGCCTGGCACTGCACTCAGTCAGGATAGAAGGACAGAAGCTTTTCCCCTTAGCTACCAGAGGGAGCTACCTCCCTCACCGCAGGACAGGCCAGACCCAGTCTTCATTCACTCTTCATTCTGGCCCGGTGAGGTCATCTTGGTTAACCAGTTGTTGACCTCCTGGCCTATTCCAGGGTAGAGTTTGACCAATGCAAAGTTCTCATTTCCATATTGGTTGTTGTCTGTGTAAGTGAATGTCTACAGTATATATGTCACGTTCTGACCTTAGTTCCCTTTTTATGTCTTTATTTGAGTTGGTTAGGGCGTGAGTTGGGGTGGGCATTCTATGTTTTTCTATGTTTTATTCTGTTATATTTCTATGTGTTTGGCCTAGTATGGGTCTCAATCAGAGGCAGGTGTCAGTCGTTGTCTCTGATTGGGAGCCATATTTAGGTAGCCTGTTTTCTATTGTGTTTTGTGGGTGGTTGTTTCCTGTTTCAGTGTTTGCACCATACGGGACTGTTTCGGTTGTTTGTTCGTGTTTTGTTATTTTTGTTCTGTGTTCATTTTGATTTATTAAAAATCTATTATGGACACTTACCACGCTGCACATTGGTCCGATCCTTGCTACTCCTCCTCAGACGAAGAGGAAATCCGTTACAATATAAGTATATAAGTGTTTAGTTGTAATAGTCATTAAAAGACACGGATACTTTAGCTCTTGTAAATACACAAGTATGAAAGCTAACAATGTGTACCTATATGTAATTTCACGACTTTCCTCTATTTTATAATGTTCTGGTATGACACATCAAACAGTTTAAATCGTAAATGTCTGCATCAATTGAGCATGTGAAAATGTATCTGCAATTCTATTCTGTCAAAACATATGACCTATAAATCTCAATACTGTGTTAAAAGTGAAATTACAATAGAAAACTGTGAAGAGGGCAGAGTGAAATCCTCCATTGGGAAATGTGAATCCTAATTAGAAGAACTGTAAAATACGAATGTGGATTTGAACAGTTTTATGGCCATTTCATAGTTTCCCCTCATGTCACTTGAAAGGACAGTCTCATTATAATTGAATGGAAAGAGCTTTGAAAGTAAAAAGTCGGCCTCTCTTCGCTGATGCTGTCTTTATTGAGAAGACATTACTTGCCCTTGCTCTGGGCAGCCAGTTCGCTCTTGGGGATAGGGACCAGAGAACAAAATGGCCATAGTCTCAAGGCATTTAAGGTATAGAGGCCCTTTTTAAACTGTCTGTAGGCATTCTTTATGACAGAGTTAATACAGAGTAAAGTGGATGGCAAAGTAAAGCACAATTAACATGTAATATATTTTATTCAATCCCCTAGTCAATGCTTGGTTAAGGTTCAATGAGAGGCACTGTCACAGGGGAGCTACACTGGGGCGTCGTCGAAAACAGTAGGTTTTTAGCTGTTAAAACGCATACAGTAGTTTTTGCCGCCGTGAGCAGAGAGCAAGACACTTTCTCAACTGTTCTCGGGCATTGAATAATCCACAGATATAACCTTAGAACCATTCATAGTACTCCCAGTCCCAGTCTCACCACTATTTCCTCACTGTGCTCTGGCTTTCTGTTAGGTAGTTCTGCATTTCTTACCCTGTGTCATTTTCCAGTCACCATCTCTGTTTTCTCAATAAGTCTATGCTGGCATGTATCTCTGCCAGTAGTCCTACCAGTGCAATCTGTTATTACTCTAACCTTGTTCCAACAGCAAGGCCTCTCTCCTCATCAGTAGACTGGCAGACCATTGAAAATATATTATTTACGGATGCTTGCATCCTTTGTATGCTAACTCACTTGTAGAAATATCTTCTAAGGTAAGCTGCATAGGGAATCATGTACTGTACCATGTTTTGTTTTTCATTTGACCTCTTCCAAAGTGATAACATTTGCTTATTATTGATTGTCTTTCACAGTCTTCTTTCCACCCGAGAAATTATACAGTCCAGAGGCAGTTATGTTCAGAAGGCAATATGCTTTTTGGTGCTACCGAGTTGAAAAGGGACGTTTTTATGGAGGATGCGGCTGACTTGTTGGCAGTCCTGTTGATTCTGTTTATTTTCCTCTAACCTAAAGATATAGGATCTTAATTTGATCACTCTTTTGTTGCTGACAATTTTCTGAGATTTGTGTGATTTACATAAATTCACTGAAAACCCACACTAACACATGGTTATTTTAACAGTATTGCACTTTTCATATAGACTAATTTTGGCCAACTAATAGCCTAACCACCCATCAAGAAACATTATGGACTAAACATTCAAATCCTGTTGTTGTGGGATTATTTTGCTGTGAAAATATAGGTCAAATGAAAATCCTACATCTGTATAAATCACACTAATAGCTAGTATCATCCCAGAACACATCTATATCCAGCCAGCTTTCATAAACCACAGATCAGAACCACAGGTCTCCCTCGCATTGGTTCTACGTGAGATCATGGATGTAGAGGAGTTTCACCACACCAGCTTTCGTCTGGGTACTTTACCAGCTAAATTCATATCAAAATATGTCCCCATCGGAAGATCTGTTTGCTCTGTTCTCATCCAGTAGTAGCTACAGTAGTATTAACACATACTCATGTTACTGTACAGGGACAGTTGGTACAGTACTCCAAGTACGCTGTAAAAAAATGGACTGTGTCAACTCCGGATTGGCATGAAGACTAACTTGTTGTAATCCATGAAGGTATTTGGTTAATCTTAGCACACTGATTGAAGGTGGCACTGGATACACACAACTGGATACACAGCTCAAAAGCAGTTTAATTCCTATTTACCTGTCACATTAGTCGCCATTATAGTTTTCAGTTGACTGGGGGGATAATATATGGGGGTATATTTCTGCCAATATTACTGTAAATATAAAAAATCTTCCCCCACAACAGTTCTTTCTCATCAAAAAAAGCCATGACTCATAGTCTACGCTGTACTGATGACAGCCTTCACCTGAGATAATGTTTTCCAGTGTGTTGCACCTGGGTGCCTGTGTTTCACTCTCTATAGCATCCTGTGGTGTGTGTGTCTGGCCGGGCCGTCCTCTCTACAGTACCATAGCCTAGCCCTACGGACAGCAGCAGTTGTCAAGACAAACAGATCTGGTCATCGCTGCGCTGCACCGGGGCTGGGGTTGCTGGGGCTGGGGCCTCCCTGAGGAGGCTCTGCTGATCTGAATGTTATTGTTTTAAAATGAGCTCCTTTTGGCCGTGCGGCGGGGCGGGGGTTAACCTCCTGGTGGCCAGGGCTTCTTAACTATTCTCTGTGACTGGAAGTTCCTGGCCTGGCGCAGGTTGGAGGGTTGGAGTGCGTACAAAATAACCAAATCCGGTCGGTCAGGATGTGGGCGCTCACCGTGCTACAAGAGACCCGGGCTGCTAGCACCTCTGGGACCCAGGGATAATATCAACAATGGCTAGCAGGCCACTAAGCTCAGCTCAGCTCACTGTGTGTGTGTGTGTGTGGGGGGGGGGGGGGTGGTATTTGTCTGTACAGTATGTGTGCTTAGAGGGGCTAGACTGGGCTAAGTAAGGAAATTCAGTCTTCCTGATGAGCTAAGTGACTGAGCTGAGCTGAGCTAAGCGCTCTGTGGCCCAGGGGTCTACTGCCCTCATGTTTGGTCATTTGCGACTGTCCTCTGTTACTTCTGTTTTTGTAGGACAGACAAGTGTCCCTAATGATGTTGACAGGAAAGGTGAATCATGGTTTAGTGGGATACCTATCAAAACAGAGCTTGGACTCGTTGGTGATCAGGTGTAAATAATGTACTGTATTACGTATACATTAAACATTTTCATTAATATGTCGTTTCTTTAACAAGATTAGTTTGGATTTAGATGAATAGACAGACTTATGTTGCAGTGGCACTAAGACATGAATTACAGGTTATGAATCGTATGTGCTTGACATAGAGTCACTCACAAGTCACTGTTGATTGGGAAAAAATGAAGTAAGAATTTCTCAGAATCCAGAATTATCTTTAAGTGGGCCTGACTTAGTGTGTGTGGGTGTGTGTGTGTGAGTGTGTGTGTGCGTGTGCGTGAGACTGGGGATTGAGGACAGCATGAAGTACTGCAGTGACAGGGGGGAGCTAGTCGGCTGTCCCAGGGTAGGGGTTATTGTGTTATAGTTGGCACTTCATGTAAGGACCTCCAATCCAAACACTGAAGGCCCTTTACAGGCCATTACGAACGTGATTGACAGGGCACCCAACCACTCGGAGGACTGCCGATCAAAGACAAAACGTTATGCCAAGGTCTGGTCACGGAGGGTGGCAATTCAAGCAGTCGATTATTATTGCTCTAAAATAGTCTGTGTTCTATTAATTTGGGACTTTAGGCTATAGATGTCCCACTATAGCTGTAGGTGACCTTATTATCTTGCTGTAGGTGGATAAACTAAAGGGGGATCAAATAAAAAATATATGTTTTATTGTCACCTACTGGATAGGTGCAGTGAAATGTGTTGTTTTACAGGGTCAGCCATAGTAGTACGGCGCCTATGGAGCAAATTAGAGTTCAGTGCCTTTATCAAGGGTACATCGACAGATTTGTCCCCTTTCAGGCTCAGTTATTTGAACCAGCGACCTTTCGTTTACTGGCCCAACGCTATTATTAATACATTACTTAGTAATCACCTGTTGTTGCATCTTTCTGGAATTACACAATGTTTACCTTGGATTACAGTACTCTGTGTTTATGACATATCTTACATAAGCACAGTCCCTGGAACTGTAGTTACAGGTTAAATATGGTCTTGTTTGATCAAAGTCCAACTCGCTCTCACCTAGAGTTGGGCAATATGGACTAAATTCCATATTGCGATAAATTGCCTGAACAATAAATAGAATGATACGTTTATAACAATGTGCACTGCATTTTTTAAATGTTTTATTGTCCTTTAAACTACTACTACTAGTTTGATGGTTGTCGCCATCAATTGTACCATTAACAATCACCAGTAGCAAACTTATTTCATTTCACATTTCTCTAGCCTAGGCTACTTATCGTTATGAACGATATCAGCAAAATCATTTGTGGTTTATCCACACACCTGTGTAACCTGAAGTCATATGATGCACATTGCATTCCGTTTTGCATATTAGCGCGTCATTATCTACTTATCACTGATATTCAAAACATTTGCAAAGCCCTACTTGAGACCTGTGGATGTGCAGTCCTCAGCGTTTCTGCTCTTGGTGGGAAAGGTTCTCTGTGGCATTCGTTCTCATCATTAAAGGAGTTCCCTCCTGAATAGGGCCTGCCAAACTATGCGATGTCCTGCTGAGCCGCAGGATGAGGAATGGCTTGCAACCAAGCCTAGCAGTTCATACTTCCTACTAGTGACACCCAGCATTAATCTTAGCCCGCTCCGGCCCCTCAAACCAAAAAAAGGGGGCTAGCAAAAATCGAACAATGGCTGGATTATAACTTCTTCTGTGTGTTTAACAGTTGATCTAGTTCCTCCATGGGCTCTGACAGGAAGAAGTGTAAAAGCACACGTAAACGACTGGAGTTATTACACATGTCGATTACTCTTTTTCTCTCTTTCTCATTCCTCTTCACCCTCCTGTTAGGTTTATGGTGGAACTACAGATTGAATTCTGTTCCGGAGAGTAGGGAAATTAAGCTTGCAATCCAGTCCAGTAATATCATTGAACTTTTCAACCAAAATTGTACTCTCACTGTTTTAACCATCTGTCCGCTCACACTAGTTGATAGCTTGTTGACGTTACAGAGGTGTCGAGTACTGGCAGGCAGTTTTTTTCTAAGCGGTGAGAGGGTTCTCCCTGTCTCCTAGGCTTTGGGAGTTCCTCATAGACAAGGCTTGCTGATTTTGATGGTTAGGCCGCAGCTTCTTGGACGTATAATTTTAGGCGTTCGAAGACTGATCATGGCATTCTTTTCACAGACACCTACTGTACACACCTTCACACACACTTTCTACACGGTGTGTTTGTTCAGGTGGCGTCTCTCGACCCTATGGGTTTTATGGCTCTCTGTTTCGATAGAATTCACAAGTTTATTAAACACTGATAGACCCATACAGTACCTTCAAGATGTCTCTTTAGAATGAACTCTCGTAATAGAACGAATGGAGAGCTAGCCCAGTGAGTATCCCGCTCATCGTATGCATGACTATATTTAGCAGGCAAAAATGTACCTCCCTACATTTTCAAAACCCAACTTTGTTGTCAACTTTAATTAGAGTTGAATTAGTTGTTTGTGTTATCATTCAGGGCTACCACATGGGATTTTAATGGGCATTGAGTAACTTTCACTGCTTTTAATGAAAAGTATACTTTACTATAGATAGCCTATATGGGGGCTTTGTGGTCCAGACTTAGCAATGGTTCCTCTACTCCCATGTAGATGAAGCCAAAGCGTTTGAGGGGTGCCAAAGAGCACAGAGAAATGGGTGGTCCGGAAACAGGAGATCCAGTGAAACTTAACAAGCGTGTTTCTTTGGATGTTAAAATGAAGTGTAATAGTAATATTAATGTAGCACGTATCACAACACAGCAGAGGAATTTAAACTGCAGCACAGGGACATGGCTGGATGGTCAACATGTCACGGCTGTCGTAAGTGTCACAATGGCGTGTATAAGTGGCAGAGGAAGTCAGGCGCAGGAGAGTCAAATAGAGTGTAGAATGGAGTACTTTAATTAAAGTCCCAGTAATCTGCTCCATAACACTCACGGAAAAAAATATAATATAAATCTGGGTACGAAGACCCATCGCACACCTATACACAATCAACACAACACTTGACAACGAACAATCTCTGACAAACACATGAAGGAAAACAGAGGGTTAAATACACAACAGGTAATGAATGGGATTGACAACAGGTGTGTGGGAAGACAAGACAAAACCAATGGAAAATAAAAAATGGATCGATGATGGCTAGAAGACCGGTGAAGTCAACCGCCGAACACCGCCCGGACAAGGAGAGGCAACGACTTCGGCAGAAGTCGTGACAGTAAGAACGGGACCAAGGCGCAGCGGATGTTGAGTTCCACATCTTTAATTCAAAGAGAAACTTAAACAAAACTAAATATATCAATAAACGAACAACTAAACGTGACTACGTAGTGCACATGCACAAACACAAAACAATATCCCACAAACACAGGTGGGAAAAATAGCTACTTAAATATGATCCCCAATTAGAGACAACGATTACCAGCTGCCTCTAATTGGGAATCATACAAAACACCAACATAGAAATATAAACTAGAACACAACATAGAAATTATAAACTAGAATACCCCCTAGTCACGCCCTGACCTACTACACTGTAGAGAAACAAGGGCTCTGACAAAGGTGCGGACTCTGGCCGCAAAACCTGAAACCAAATGGGGGGGTTAGGGGGGGTGACTTGTGTCGGTGGCGGCTCCGGTGCGGGTCGTAGCCTCACCGGCGCTGAGGAAGGCTCCGGCCATGGAGCTGGACTGGACACCGTATCCCGGACTGGGCACCGGCACAGAGGAAGGCTCCTTCCCTGGAGCTGGACTGGACACCGTGCCTGGACTGGGCACCGGCGCAGAGGAAGGCTCCTGCCCTGGAGCGGAACTGAACACCATGCCTGGACTGGGCATCGGCACAGAGGAAGGCTCCTGCCATGGAGTGGGACTGGACGCCTTTCCTGGAAGCTCCGGAAGCTCTGGACTGGGAACCGTCGCCGGAAGCTCTGGACTGGGAACCGTCGCCGGAAGCTCTGGACTGGGAACCGTCGCCGGAAGCTCTGGACTGGGAACCTTCACCGGAAGCTCTGGACTGGGAACTGTCGCCGGAAGCTCTGGACTGGGAACCTCCGCTGGAAGCTTTGGACTGGGAACCTTCACCGGACGCTCTGGACTGGGAACCTTCACCGGAAGCTCTGGACTGAGAACCGTCGCCGGAAGCTCTGGACTGGGAACCTTCGCCGGAAGCTCTGGACTGGGAACCTTCGCCGGAAGCTCTGGACTGGGAACTTTCACCGGAAGCTCTGGACTGGGAACCTTCGCCGGAAGCTCTGGACTGGGAACCTTCACCGGAAGCTCTGGACTGGGAATCTTCACCGGAAGCTCTGGACTGGGAACCGTCGCCGGAAACTCTGGACTGTGAATGCGCACTGGAGGCCTAGTGCGTGGAGCCGGTACAGGTGGCACCGGACTGGTGACACGCACTTCCGGGCGAGTGCTGGGAGAAGGCACAGGACGTACCGGACTGGGAACACGCACTTCAGGACGAGTGTGCTGCAGCATTCTCATCGCTACCACCTCTCTCTAGAATCTTTCATCGAATTCCTCCTCCGACTCCCACACAGGCTCTGGCACTCTCCGCTGCTCGACCGCCAGCTCCATGAAAAAGAGAATTCCAAAAGAATCTTGGGGTTTCTTTGGCAGCGTACTGATGACACGCTCCTCATGGCGAGTGCGAGGAACCGGCACAGGACATACCGAGCTGAGGAGGCGCACTAGAGATCTGGTGTGTGGAGCCGTCACATATGGACTGATGACCCGCTTTTCAGCACGCTTGCACTGCCGCATACTCCTAGCCAACTCCATTCTCCGGTATCCTTCCTCACACTCTTCCATCGACTCCCATGCGGGCTCTGGCACTCTCCTTGGGTCGACTGACCACTTCTCTATCGCCTGCTCCATGTGCTCTTGCTCTTCCCGCGGCTCAGCCGGCCACCCCTTGTGCCCCCCCACCCCCACCCCCCCCCAAAAAAATCTTGGGGTTGTCCTTGGGCTTTCTGTGGACGCGAACCCTGCCGTCGTCGCTGTCCTCCATTATTACCTTCCGTCTGCCTCCAAGGAAGGGTCTCGCATCCACCCATCACTTCTTCCCATGTCCAAAACTCCTTTAACTCGTGGATACGCTGTTTGGTCCTCTTTTGGTGGGATATTCTGTCACGGCTGTCATAAGAACGGGACCAAGGCGCAGAGGATGTTGAGTTCCACATATTTAATTCAAAGATAAACTTTGATCTAGCAACCTTTCGGTTGCTGGCCCAACGCTCTAACCACTAGACTACCTGCCACCCCAACAGGGGTTTAAATAGTAAGTCTGTGGGTACGCTGCCAGGGATCAAAAGGGTGTGTGTGTGTGTGTGTGTGTGTGTGTGTGTGTGTGTGTTCCCACGACAGAGTTGAATTTCCTGTGGGCTGCCCACCAGGTCCACCACAGCTCAGAGTACTACAACCTTTCCACAGCCCTCAGACAATCCCTCACACAGCAGTTCTCATCATGGGTAAGAGCCCTACTCAACCACTGGAACATCTATGCTATTTTATTCTATTCTATTCTATTGTGAACAACATACTTTTGTGTGATGCTGGAGATGGCAAAAGTTGATGAAGAAAAACAGGTTTTATTGTCACACACCGGATAGATGCAGTGAAATGTGTTGTTTTACAGGATCAGCCATAGTGCAAATTAGGGTTAAGTGCCTTGCTCAAGGACACATCGCCCGATTTTTCACCTTGACAGCTCGGGTATTCAAACCAGCGACCTGTCAGTTACTGGCCCAGCGCTCTAAACGCTGGGCTACCTGCTGCATTAGAAATGCAGATAAGTCCAACATTTGCTCCTTCACCACAAAGTATGCTGTGTTATGCACGAAGTATGGTATACTGTTCTTTATCCATAGTCATTGAGTACGTTTACATGTACACTAATAATTTGATATTAAACTGATGAACTGATTATGGCAGTAGGCTGAGTTTGACATGACTCTGCTTGCCTTAATCGGCGTACGGTAATAAGTATACGCAATCTTTTGAATGATTAGGACATGTAAACACCTTAATCGTAGTTCCAGGGGTGTCTTTGATATGCGCATGTGCTAGCACCAGCCAAGCGTGCCTCTCTCTTTAGCGCGAGTGAAGTGTATTCAGAACAACTGAAAGTATGCATCTTTGAAGTAGTTTCACATACAAACTTTATATGTCCGAAGTCAGAATCAAATAGGCTTCTCAAAAATAACATTGTCGATGTGGTAGAAGGTTTATTTTGATTGGTGATTTCGGATGTGTCCATGTAAACAGGATTATTAGAGAAATTGTTTTTCTTGCAAAGCATCTAAACGATTAAATGGAACTATTATATTAATCTGACTATCCACAATGATCATCTTATTGTGTACTTTTAAGGATATTCATTGTGTCTGTCCTCAGGTGTTCTATCTCCCCATGGCGTTGGCAGTACCACCCTCTGTGTTCGCTGTTCACATCCAATTCAACCTGCTCTACCAGTTCTGGATCCACACTGAGGTAGATGCAGCCCACAGTACCACCCAGTCTCAGGTTACCATTATCTCTCCTCATTTTGGCCCGTTTGCTTATTTTCATGCCTAGTGAATGCGTCCCTGTTTAATGATGATTATTCATGTCGTCAATATTCTACAAGTTCATTATGCATATTTCCAAATTACTGTAATAGCTTAAACTGTAAAATAATTCAGAAATAAAGCTACTTTGGCTGAAAGTTATCTCACTCTAGTCCCTATACTATCTGCTGTTAAGTTGAGCTCAAGTCAAACCTGTGTTTAATAAAAAATAATGAGATTTGATGAAATATTCCAAACAGAAGCAAGACCAATCGTTCTCCTTTAAAGTGATTGGTAGTATCATTTTTACAATCCCCAATCGTTAGGGGAATGAATGGAGTTGGAATCACTTCCATCTTTTAGTGCACTATTAGTGAAAACAGTCATAAAATCACAATTTTCTGGGGGGTATAATTTATGATTTCTTTATAGACTTTTTTGATGTTGAGTAATTTATTGGCACGCGATTCCCAGA
Source organism: Salvelinus fontinalis (assembly GCF_029448725.1). NCBI lineage: Eukaryota > Metazoa > Chordata > Actinopteri > Salmoniformes > Salmonidae > Salvelinus > Salvelinus fontinalis. The sequence goes on along the minus strand of NC_074702.1, from coordinate 24,965,486 downwards.
CCTGATCTGGGAATGAAAGTTTTTCATTCATGATTAAACTCTGGCGGTTGCCAGACCACTCATTACATGGAAATAATGAATAATTTAAAAATAATTTCCCAGACTGACTGTACGATCAGTGGTAGACTTTAACATCAAAATGTCTGTAAAAGTTGCACCCAAAGAAAAATCAGATTCTTCTGAAATATGTGCCTTATGGCATGATCTGTAAGGATTTTCTGTGTGTGTGTGTGTGTGTGTGTGTGTGTGTGTGTGTGTGTGTGTGTGTCTGCTTAAAACTTCTTGAGAATACAGGGGGTGCTGTTTTCGCATTAGCATAATTTGCTCTACAGATTAAACTGCCTCTTATTCAATTATTGCTCTTACTATATGCATATAATTAATACCATTGGATAGAAAACAATCTCTAGTTTCAAAAACCGTTTCAATTTTGTCTCTGAGAGAAACACAAGTCATTTGACAGCACTTTCCCTGACCAAGAAGTAGAATGCAAGATGTCTATGCTCGCTTCAACGCTCTGCCTATATATGGTCACGCCACCTATGACCCGAAACACACTTCATTCGCCTTCCTCTGGGTGTCAAGAGGACGTCAGAGGAGAATTTTTTTGTTTATCTTGTTCTGACGTGAAATAAGACCTATTTCTTTGGCGTGACCGACAACTTCCGCTTCTCTGAATCGCGCGACTTGGAGGTGCGATTGTCTACTGTTTTGCTGCCGTTACGGATTAAAACGATCTCCGTCTCGAATTTTGTTTGATACATGTGACCATATCATCGTAATGTATGTTTTTTCAATATAGTTTAATCAGATTATTTGAATTTTTTCGGGAGTTTTGCGGTGTTCCGTTCTCTGATTTTATTTTCGTTTGAGAGATCCGTGCCACTCGACCAGTACCAATGCTAAATGAAGTGGGAAAGTTTGCATTCTGAATCGAAACAAGGACTCATCTGGACAAAGGACACCTTGATCAACATTCTGATGAAAGATCAGCAATAGTAAGACCCAATTTACGATGTTATTTCATATATCTGTCGTGCATGTGAACTGGTCGTGGGCGCCCAGCTGGTTCTGCCTGGCGTAGCTATGCTAATTTGGCGCTACATTTTGTTTTCGCTATAAAACATTTAATAAATCTGAAATATTGTTTGGATTCACCAGATGTTGGGCTTTCAATATCTGTACGCTGTGTATTTTTCTGAAATGTTTTAAGATGAGTAATTAGTTATATGACGTTGGTCTCTGTAATTGTTCTGGCTGCGTCGGCACTATTTCAGATTGCAGCTGCAATGTAGAACTGTGATTTATACCTGAAAAATGCACATTTTTCAAAAAAAAACTATGCTATACCATAAATATGTTATCAGACTGTCATCTTATGAAGTTGTTTCTTGGTTAGTGGCTATATATATTTGTATTTAGTCGAATTAGTGATAGCTACTGACGCAGGAAAAAACTGTTGGAGTAAAAAAATGGTGTCTTTTGCTAACGTGGTTAGCTAATAGATTTACATATTGTGTCTTCCCTGTAAAACATTTTAAAAATCTGAAATGGTGGCTTTATTCACAAGATCTGTATCTTTCATCTGGTGTCTTGGACTTGTGATTTAATGATATTTAGATGCTACAATTTACTTGTGACGCTATGCTAGCTATGCTACTCAGTGGGGGGGAGTGGGGGGTGCTCCCGGATCAGGGTTGGTGACTCGTTAAAGGTTAATAGAGTGATTGAACAGCCATACGTGTTTGATTATGAATGACTGAGATATTGTTTTGGAATGCTTGTGCATGCATTCATTAGTTTGTCTGGAAGGAAGTGTGTGCGTTCATATTAGCTAGTAGCTACTATTACAAGCATGCGTGTATGCATGTGTGTGTGTTCAAGTGTATGTAAGAGCATTATCAACAGTGTCAACTGTGTTTTGGTCTCGGCACCGCTCTCCATCCTAGTGTTGCTTATACTTCCATTTTATAAGTATTGTTTTTTCCATCTGGGAATTTGGCCACCTCACGATTTCTGTCATTAGACCTAACTCATCAAATAAGAAAATGCTTTAGTCTTATAAAAAAGGTTTCTAGCCAGATACATTTAGTTGCTACTGTATGTTAACCAAATTGCCAACCAAAGACCCAAGGAGTGCACTACCAGTTAAAACATACATTTGCGAGAAACCTCTATTAAAATAGTTTTTTAATCCAGGACTAGGTTTAATCTACGTTCGGAAAACCAACCCAAATTGTGGCAGCTAGGCTATACATTTTTCTATTATTTTGTGTTTAATGTATGTACATTCTCTGTCTTTCAGGTGATCAGAGATATGGGACCTCTGGAGTGGGTCCTAAACACCCCCAGTCACCACAGAGTTCACCACGGTAAGAAAGAAAGCCTCTTCTTCTCTCTCAAACACACATATTCTTACCATATTTGACGTGAGCTGATCAGTGCAGTGGTAAAAAAGGAAAATGATGTGTTGCATTTCATTGGCAGGGCGAAATGAGTATTGCATTGATAAGAATTACGGGGGAGCTCTGATAATATGGGACAGACTATTCGGTAAGTAAAGGTTCACAGGGTGAGTGCTTGTAGTAATATGGCATTGTCGTTATAACTACATTCTCTTATATTGATTTATCAGGTACCTTTGCTCCAGAGGGCGATAAAGTTGTCTACGGTCTCGTACACAAAATAAACACACATGAAATCCTCCAGATTCAGGTTAGTCCCAAGGGAAAATACGAAATACAAGATCATTTTCTTATTTGCTGTATTTTATTTTGCACACTGTAAGATATAAACTACTAGACTATAAATGCATATACAAGCTATCAAAGAGCAAATTGTCACAGTGTTTAGACTGAGCTGACACTGCATGCAAACTGTCTGATTGTCTCTGTATTACATCAGTGGAATCAAACCATTTGTAGAGCAGTTACTCTCAATCACTTTGTACGAGTAAATTTTACCACTGGAACAGTCATGCTCTAACCATAACATTATTACGCAACCTTAAACAAACCGCCCAGCAGAGGTGAAAGAATCCAATAAAATGAAATACTAGAAGTTGTGTTTGATTATTTTCACTGCCCTTACCGCTGGCAACTTAGTGCATGAGCAATCCCTTCCAAATGGAGGACCATTCTCCACACAGTATTAACTAACGCACAGATTAGCATTGACAACCATGAATATGTAGTAATGTCAGGGCTTTTATAGTAAAACTGCTTATGTAATATAATGTGACTGTAATGTGATGGTATATCTTTTATATTTTTCCTTTAGTTCCATTACTATAAATACTTGTGGAGGAGGTTCAACAGATACAAGAAAATCTTCAATAAATTGGGCGTCCTCTGGAAAGGACCAAGTTGGAAACCTGGCAAACCGAGGCTGGGTGATCACGCAGAGGTACCCGAGGTACTGCCACATTCAAAATGAAAACACGTTTTGTCATTAGAGGGGGAGAGAAAACGAGAGAGCGATAGATGAAAGAGTAAGACGTGGGGAATCATGGAGAGAAGAGAGTGTGAAAAGGGAGTTGAAGACAGTGTTCTAGCATTTTTGGTGTATCTACATTCCCAAAAGGGACACATTTGACACTTTCATACTTCATTTAACTATCACTATGACGTAAAGAAAAACACTATCCTTACTATCCAAGTGACTCACAGTGTTCTCACATGAAAGATTCACATTTTACACAGCCTTTACATGGAAACACCACACCAAATACATATTTTTTTTATTTTACATTTTTGTATTTAACCTTTATTTAACTAGGCAAGTCAGTTAAGAACAAATTCTTATTGACAATGACGGCCTAGGAACAGTGGGTTAACTGCCTTGTTCAGGGGCAGAACAACATATTTTTACCTTGTCAGCTCAGGGATTTGATCTGGCCCAACGCTCTAACCGCTAGGCTACCTGCCACCCCAAAAGGGGGGAACACAATAAGCAAATTTTCACTTTAAATAGTAAGTCTGTGGGTACCCTGCTAGGGATCAAAAGTGTGTGTGTGTGTGTGTGTGTGTGTGTGTGTGTGTGTGTGTGTGTGTGTGTGTGTGTGTGTGTGTGTGTGTGTGTGTGTGTGTGTTACTATAGTGCCAATCAGGAGCCCCGGCGGTTGGCTTTGAAATAGCGCTGATGGTGGCACGCATTTAGGCCCTTCACACTTAAAAAAAACTCCACCCCTCGACTTTATGATTAAATTGGCCCCTAAACTCTTGCATGGTGATTCTAAACATGTGGAGGGTGCTGGAATTTGACTGAAATATCTTGAAAGGCTTGCCATTGTAGGCCTAGACGGGTGCGTTGATATTTTCTAAGGAGAGAGTGAGAGAGAAAGAGAGAGAGTGAGAGAGAGAGTCGGGGTCGAATGTGTTGGCTTTTGAGGCTAAGCAGAGCTGTGGGCTGGAACACCTACAAGGGAAGTAATGGGAAAGAAATCTCACCCAAGACCCCCTGCAAGGTACCAATTCAACATGTAGTTCTCTACAATTTGGTGTTTTAAACAAAGTTTAAGGTACAAACAGTATAGATGTTCTGCAGTGAATAATTTCAAAGTATCTTATTATCTGCGTATAGATAAGCCATGATAATATGGCCCATTAAAAAATCACAACATTCAGGAATGATGTTATATTGTCTCATCTTTTTGTATAGCTGTATTATATTGCTGTTTTAATATTTTTTTATTATGTCATTGACAGGTTACTGGAGAAGAGCTGCCATACAATCCCAGTTGGCCTCTGGCTCTGAAAGTCTATGTGTGCATACACGGTCTAATGTTGTTGGGTGTTTACCAGGATCTGTTTGAGTCAAGGCTGGTATGTATTGTCAATCCCAAGAGTTACCAGTCATAGATAATCAACTGGGATTGAGAAAACATGGGCTCTATCTTATTTTAGCCATTTGAAATAATGTCATTTTCATTTTCTTTGAAGGAACGAAGTCACAAACATTCTGTTTATTTTAGCTTATGACATTCTTAATTGGGTTGTTTTTCTACAGTATTTACCCAGAAAAATAGTGACTCGGCTACCATCAAGTCAGAATGACTCACTGTCAGTCCTCTTTAAAATAACCTTTGTCTATTATTTTCCACTCTCAGAGCCAAAATCCCCCCCCCCTCCTCTTTCAAAAAAATGAAAGTCAGGTTTCCTCAGTAGTTATCTTTGGACTGCTTTTTTCCCCAGGCATAGTTTTGGTTAGCCAAAATGCACTGTCCCACCCAGCCCTTCAAACTGAGACAAAATGGCCTGTCTTCATGTGATTCCTACCTCCATGGTGTTCCCTTAGTTGTGGTCCTCCCTCCACATAGGCCCACAGTCAAAGAGTTCCCTCCTCTTATTGGCCACCAGCGCATGAAACAGCAGCATAGCAGCTGGTGGTCTAACAGTGAACACAAACGCCTTAATTGCCAAGTCAACCATTTCCCAAACATTTCCCAACCTAAATAGCCTTTAGGATGCTGTAATCAGGATTTCCAGGGAAAATAACAAAGTAAGTAACAATGTCCATGTATGTATGTATACCTCCATGTTCACTAGGCACGTATTTACCGTGACTATTGATGATGCAGTGTAGCACAACTCAGGATCTTAGTGTTAATTCAAAGATATTAAAACATTTCAAACAAATGAAGTTAGCCTTTAATTACATCATGGATATAGATGCACGGCCCTCGTGTCGCTACAAGATGCACGGCCCTCGTGTCGCTACAAGATGCACGGCCCTCGTGTCGCTACAAGATGCACGGCCCTCGTGTCGCTACAAGATGCACGGCCCTCGTGTCGCTACAAGATGCACAGCCATCGTGTCGCTACAAGATGCACGGCCCTCGTGTCGCTACAAGATGCACGGCCCTCGTGTCGCTACAAGATGCACGGCCCTCGTGTCGCTACAAGATGCACGGCCACGGCCCTCGTGTCGCTACAAGATGCACAGCCATCGTGTCGCTACAAGATGCACGGCCCTCGTGTCGCTACAAGATGCACGGCCCTCGTGTCGCTACAAGATGCACGGCCCTCGTGTCGCTACAAGTTTATTTCAGGTTGGGTAATTTTACGATGAGAACAGACAGGTAAATTGACCAACCTATCTCTTGTCCTGAAAATAATAATGGTAGTGATGATAACTATAATAATAACAAGTTAATCTCCAGGTCTCTGGGGATATAGAGACAATAACATTATCAGTCCAGTGCTGGAGTCACTGAAGCACCAACAGATGGTGAATTTCATTTATTTTCACTCACTGTTATTGTTGAAATATGATATGGGACAAAATCAAAAATGTGCGCACTGAGCCGGCATGAAAATCCAATCATTTAAGTTGTGTCTAGGGTCCATTCCCCCAGGGTAGAGATAGCCTAAGTAAAGATCATGTAACCTAACTGACCTGCATTGTCTCCTGGGTAACAGTACCAGTGGGTGCAAGACAGCATAATAACCTAATAAAGTGTAATAAATAAATAAAATACAATTACCAAATAATACAATTCTGAATAGCTTTAGCTTACAATAACTGTGTAGTTACTGTATTACTGCCAATTTAGACCTCGCCTTAAGCGTTACTGACTCTAGTGATGGTTAAGTTTACTGTGTGTCTTTGGAATCCATGTAATGGAAACGGTTTAGTATAGTTGATTCATAACCTCTTATTTGCCTCAATTGAATACATATAGTAGCGCCCTGCCTATCCTTTCCCACGTGTGGGTTAGGGGAATATGGGGTATAACGATTATAGGGCCTGTACCATATAAACATGAAGAAATACTACTTTATTGCTTCCTGTTGATATGTTGATGCCATATATGGCCTGTTGGGAATGTACATTGTTGTCTATGCACTGCATGGAAGGAGACCAGTGAGGTTTGCATGTCAGGGCCTCTGGGTGGAGTGTTGAAGATCCAACCCCTGCTCTGGCAGACCAATCTAGTCCCTTAGGAGAGGCTAGTCTTACAGCTGCCTTTTAGGTTAGGAACTTTTCACCACTCATGTATCCATCCACAGGTTGGGGTTGTGTGCGAACAAAACACAAACGGCTCACCAAGGTCAATGTCAATGTGTACAGTATAGGACTAGTGTTCTTCATAGTGTTTGCTTTGGCTTGATGGGTAGCGGTACTGAGAGCTATGTACCACAACGTCTTCCACTCTGGTCAAGTCCCTTAGCGGGACTCAACAGACATGGCCAGAGGTAATATCCCTATTATATTGAGCGTGAGAAAGGGAAAGGGGATACCTAGTCAGTTGCACAACTGAATGCCTTCAACCGAAACGTGTCTTCCGCATTCCACCCAACCCTTCTGAATCAGAGAGGTGCTGGGGCTGCTTTAATTGTGTGAGTCACAGTTACAGGCAAGACTCTACACTACACTGTGTAGAGGACCTATATGTAATATAATAGCTTACATTGTATAGATGTGTAGTCTGGGCTATTAAAAGGGACATGGTTCATGACTTCACTCGTAGTCAAATCTCCTTTGCCCATAATTCACCATACAGATGCAGGATCTTAATTTGAGCCAGTTTGCTTAAACAGAAAAAGAATCCTACAGCAAGAGGAAATGTGAATTATTATGTTGATTATAATTTATGGACATTTTTGTAGGGTTCGATACATTTTTGTAAGAAAAAATCAAGTCTGAAATTTCAACGAGGGAAGACAAACATCAGAAGCATTTTTAAACCTGAAATACACTTTAAGTTTTATATTTCTTGCATTGCATGAAAGTTCTCCTGCAACAGGGTTTTCAAATTAAGATCCTACATCTGTACTTGATGTTTATGTATTTTTCCCATAACCTTTTCTCATGATAAGCATTATTTGTGTGTCTATGTTATAGATGCTATCCCAGCTGACTGTTCTGATGATGACTGGCTACATTCTACTCAGTCTAACCTCCATTGGCTTCATCATTGACCAACGGTACTGTACTGTCACATGTTACTGTAATGTTATCCATCCCTGTAAATAGCTTGGAATTTGCACACACAGATTGGTCCACTTCAAGGTTATGTGGGCCAACCCAATCTAACAATTTAGAAAATTGACATGGAAAACACTTCAATAATGAATGATCAATAGATTCTCTCATATCTATTGGATTTCAATACCATGACTGAAATGACTTGAATCAATTGAGTCGAAATGCCACTTCAACCAGTTCCTTATTGGCGGTTGTTACGTTCTTTCCCTATGCAGACCAACGGCATCCATGTTGGAGTTGCTGCGCTGTGTTCTGATGGTGCTGCTGCTGCGATACGGCTACATGACGGCACCAGCACCACTGGTTGTGCCCATTGAGGTAGGAGACTGACCATGCTGCTACCACAAAACATTTTAGAAACCCCTTCTCGAGAATGATACGATGTGCTAATCTAACATTTATGCCCTCGTCTGAGGGCATAGAGGTGTGATAACGGTATCCTACTGTAATGGAAAGCTAGAGATTTAAGTAGGCATTTATCTACACCATTTCATTGTCCCAAACATTTTACTAGAAAATACAGTATGTGACAAGGAGACCGAAACATACTTTCAGAGGTAACAATTAGTGTAATACAACCCTATTAACCAATCAATAAAAATGTTGTTTTTAACGACGACCATGTCAAAGAGTGCCAGAAAATAGTGCACCTAGCAGAATGCCCTCCAGGCGATGGTGGGATGGGTGGGGCGTGGTGTGTGGGGGGAGTTGCCACTTTGATGATAAGCGGAGTCGACAGCCAGTCTTTAGGGGCCATTAGGTCTAGTTAGAGCATTGGCCCTTCCTGAAGCCAGCCATGCTCTGTGGATAAAGATGCACTGTGTTTAGGTGTAACAGTAGGCCAAAACAGTAGTGTTTGTGTGTCCCTGTATGTGTCCAGTGTGCCTCATTGGGTTTGTGCGTTAGTGAGTGAGTGAGTGAGTGAGTGAGTGAGTGAGTGAGTGAGTGAGTGTGTGTGTGAGTGAGAAGGGCCAGTAATGAAAGGTCAGCCATGATCTAGAACTCTGCCGCAAGTGTCATACATCACAGGTAAATGTGGGGCCAGTGACGGTTCACACGCACTGTAGTCTCTAACTCACTCACTCTCTCTCTCTCTCGCTCTCGCTCTCGCTCTCGCTCTCTCTCTCTCTCTCGCTCTCGCTCTCGCTCTCGCTCTCGCTCTCGCTCTCGCTCTCTCTCTCTCTCTCTCTCTCTCTCTCTCTCTCTCTCTTTCTCTCTCTCTCTCACGCTCTCTCTCTCGCTCTCTCACGCTCTCACACTTTCTCTCACTCACACTCCCTTGTCCCCTGCCATCCCAGGCAGTGCGAACTGCAACACTTCTGGAACCAATTAGTCTAGTCTGCCGCTAACCAAAGCTGGCTGATGAGATTCGCACGTGAGCGCTGCGGCTGAATCGCTACTTTTATTGCGTGACTCCACATCTGCACACTCAGGTGTTCAAAAAGGAGACTGGAGTTTTTTCCCAGACACTTTTTTTCAAGATGATAAAAACAAATAAAAAAACTTGAAAAACCTTTTCATTGTGATTTATTCACTACATGCTACATGGCAGTATTTTCTCCATGACATCTTTGTTTTATGTACTCTTTCTGCGAATGAGTCATTAGGTCCTATTCGATGTCTCAGTATTTCAGTTGGAGCGTAATAAATGTCGCCTATGCAAGTGGTGCCCATTGAAAAGCATTACGATTTTCATGAAACGTTTCCTGACTTTGTACCTTGTTCCCGTTACTACAAGTGAGGCAGCAAAGAAACCGAGGTACAGTAATGATATATTGTCCTGACGTTTTAGGTGAATGGCCAACTCAGTTGCTGGCGGGAGGCGCTTTGAAGTCGCGCCGATCAATTAATGCTGGGGACTGAAAGTAATCACTCATTCGATTCCACTATTAAAAAATAACTACAAAAAATAGGTTGAGTTGAAGCACATAAAGCCCACTGGCGTGATATACAGCACCCTTAAAGCTCACTGTGGTATTTATAGTGGCTCTGGAGATTTCCCTTGTAAAGCTGCAGGCTTGACCTGAAAGCAGAGGCTGGGGTACCTCTCACCCTCCCTTCCCCACCCACACTCACTGTCTGAGTGGCACACATGGAGCCAGGCTGTATTAGGTAGATTGGTGGTGTGTGGGCGGGCGTAAAGTGTGTGTGTGTGTGTGAGAGAGAGAATATATACATGTGTGTGTGTGTGTGTGTGTGTGTGTGTGTGTGTGTACACTACCGTTCAAAAGGGGGTCACTTAGAAATGTCCTTGTTTTTGAAAGAAAAGCAAAAAAATTGTGTCCATTAAAATAACATCAAATTGATCAAAAATACAGTGTAGACATTGTTAATACTGTAAATGACTATTGTGGCTGGAAATGCAGATTTTTAATGCAATCTCTACATAGGCGTACAGAGGTCCATTGTCAGCAACCATCACTTCTGTGTTCCAGTGGCACGTTTTGTTAGCTAGTCCCATGTTTATCATGGAAAGCACAAGAAATGTGCTTTCCTTTCAAAAACAAGGACATTTCTAAGTGACCCCAAACTTTTGAGCGTTAGTGTATATATATATATATACAGTTGAAGTCGGAGGTTTACATACACTTACGTTGGAGTCATTAAAACTCGTTTTTCAACCACTCCACAAATTTATTTTAACAAACTATAGTTTTGGCAAGTCGGTTAGGACATCTACTTTGTGGATGACACAAGTACTTTTTCTACAATTGTTTACAGAGAGATTATTTCACATATAATTCACTGTATCATAATTCCAGTTGGTCAGAAGTTTACATACTGGTCCCGTGTGGCTCAGTTGGTAGAGCATGGCGCTTGCAACGCTAGGGTTGCGGGTTCGATTCCCACGGGGGGCCAGTACAAAAAAGTATGAATGTATGTACTTGTAAGTCGCTCTGGATAAGAGCGTCTGCTAAATGACTTAAATGTAAAACATACACTAAGTTGACTGTGCCTTTAAACAGCTTTGACAATTCCAGAAAATTATGTCATGTCTTTAGAAGTTTCTGATAGACTAATTGACATAATTTGAGTCAATTGGAGGTGTACCTATGGATGTATTTCAAGGCCTACCTTCAAACTCAGTGCCTCTTTGCTTGACATCATGGGGAAATCAAATGAAATCAGCCAAGACCTCAGAAAAAATTGTAGACCTCCACAAGTCTGGTTCATCCTTGGAAGCTATTTCCAAACGCCTGAAGGTACCACGTTCATCTGTACAAACAATAGTACACAAGTATAAACACCATGGGACCACACAAGCCGTCATACCGCTCAAGAAGGAGAGGGTTCTGTCTCCAAGAGATGAACGTACTTTGGTGCGAACAACAGCAAAGGACCTTGTGAAGATGCTGGAAGAAACAGGTACAACAGTATCGATATCCGCAGTAAAACGTTTGCTACTGCACATGAAGACGAAGATCGTACTTTTTGGAGAAATGTCCTCTGGTCTGATGAAACAAAAATAGAACTATTTGGCCATAATGACCATCGTTATGTTTGGAGGAAAAAGGGGGATGCTTGCAAGCCGAAGAACACCATCCCAACCGTGAAGCACGGGGGTGGCAGCTTCATGTTGTGGGGGTGCTTTGCTGCAGGAAGGACTGGTGCACTTCACAAAATAGATGGCTTCATGAGGAAGGAAAATTATGTCGATTATATTGAAGCAACATCTCAAGACATCAGTCAGGAAGTTAAAGCTTGGTCGCAAATGAGTCTTCCAAATGGACAATGACCCCAAGCATACTTCCAAAGTTGTGGCAAAATGGCTTAAGGACAACAAAGTCAAGGTATTGGGGTGGCCGTCCCAAAGCCCTGACCTCAACCCTATAGAAAATGTGTGGGCAGAACTGAAAAAGCGTGTGCGAGCAAGGAGGCCTACAAACCTGACTCAGTTAAACCAGCTCTGTGGGAGGAATGGGCCAAAATTCACCCAACTTATTGTGGGAAGCTTGTGGAAGGCTATCCGAAACGTTTGACCCAAGTTTAAATTGTTTAAGGCAATGCTACAAAATACAAATTGAGAGTATGTAAACTTCTGGCCCACTGGGAATTTTATGAAAGAAATAAAAGCTGAAATAAATCATTCTCTCTACTCTTATCCTGACATTTCACAGTCTTAAAGTAAAGTGGTGATCCTAACTGACCTAAGACAGGGAATTTTTACTAGGATTAAATGTCAGGAATTGTGAAAAACTGAGTTTAAATGTATTTGGCTAAGGTATATGTAAACTTCCGACTTCAACTGTATTTATATTTGTATATACTGTATGTGTTTGTGTGTGTATATAAATGTGTGTTTGTTTGTGTGTGTGAGAGAGAGAATATATATAAATGTGTGTGTATACTGTATGTATGTGTGTGTGTGCGTATGCGTGTGCCTGCATGCTTGCGTGTGTATGCCCGTGCGTGTACACCGCATGTGTGTGTGTTTGTGCGTACATGTATCCATGTGTGGTTATGATTAGGGGCTGGGCGTTGAGACTTGGGAGGACTGGCCTGTAATGATGTAACATATGGTTTTTAGGCTCATGGTCTGTCTGCCTGAAGGCGTAAGGGAATGTGCTGTAGAGCCCGGTTGGACTCTGTACCACAGTCATTAAGGAGATACTCTTCCAACAGGTTAACTCCCTGACTAGTGATGTCATAGCAATTTAAGAGAGCTAATAAAAATACACCTGTCCTCCCGTGGACCGGTGCATTGGAGAAGGAACCTCTGTTGGGCTCTTCTCAGCCCTGCTGTGAGAATGATGAATCTCTTTGTATTCAAATTGAGTCACTCACTGCACTATCAATGAGGAAAGAGTTGTTGTCTGTAGTCGGATTCAGTATCATGAGCAGGCTACTTTGCCAATGAGGGTCTGTTTGCAGTTGGCACTTTTCGCTGTGAGCAGGGCTCATATAACAGTATATAACTGAATCCACAAGTATGCCAGAAATCATCATAACTTCTTCATTCATAATATTTGATCTCTTCCTCTATTTTGTGTAACACTTATTTAGATTTTCTTTGAGGGGGAAAAAATGTTCCATTGAGTCAGAACAATATTATCAAGTTCACGTGAACACCAAAGCTCACCTCAGCTCATGGCAGCTCTTATCTAGCCCAACACCTGACCCATCTACAAAAACAACATGTCCCATAAACCCATAGTTCCACCCATTGTTGACACCCCAACCCTGAATGAAAGATAAGACAGCAATCAGGGAAAATCCACTGTTATTTGAGAGATCTGCTTCTACTAGCTCATTTTCAGGTGTGAGAGGTTAGCGTTAGAGCCCTTTGAGAGAGAATGTCTGGTAGCAGAAACACACTGAAACGCCTGAGGTTAAGGGATCATTTTGGGCTATGGAAAGTCTGAGAGAATGACATCATCTGAATGCTCCCAGGGATGGAAAGCAAATCTCCTCTTTGGCAAAAATGAAGGGATTTGAAAGAAGTATGGGCTAATAGTGTTTTCTCCAAGTAAACAGTCCAAACTACTGCCCGTGTGAAATAGTATCAGTCAATGTGCTGGGGTTCATGTCACTCAACAGTAAGAAATGTGTTGTCAAGGCTCATGCCAGGTAAGGCCATGGAAATCTAAATAGATTGCTTGTTTTTTGTGGTAATTCTTGAAAGCCATTTCTGAGTAGGAGTGCTGATCTAGGATCAGGCGGCCCGTCCATATAATATGATAAATTCTGATCTAAAGGCAAAACTGATCCTAGATCAGCACTCCTACTCTAAGACACTTTATGAATAATGGCTCTGACTTGATATCCTCAAAAACCAAAGCACACCATAATTGTTGTCTTAAGAGTTTAAATAATTAATTGGCCCTTAATCGTAAATGATTAATCAATGAAATACAAAACCATTACCAATAATATACAATATGACTAGATGGCAAATTTACAATCCAAAGAAACACTTATGTACTTACAGACTCATACGCCATTTCTCCTTGAAATCCAGCTGTTGTCTCACTGGTCCAAAATCCATGTAATCAGATGTCATGCCGAGACAACAACGCTCTCAAAACAAGTTCTGTATGTATTAGTCACAATATAATAAACTGAATCAATAGATACAGACAGACACTGGGGATAGAAGTGTTTATTTCGAAGGCCTACACTCTTAGAAAAAAAGGTGCTGTTTAGAATGTAAAAGGTTTCTTTTAGGAGAACCCTTTAAATAACCCTTTTTGGTTCCAGGTAGAATCCTTTCCCCAGAGGGTTTTTACATGGAACCCAAAATAGTTCTACCTGGAACCAAAAAGGGTTCTCCTATGGGGACAGCCAAGACCCTTTTGGAACGCTTTTTTTAAAGTGTAGAGATCCTTGATCACGGTGAATCATATAATGCAAGGCAATCTTTGTTGCAGGGGAGCTTACCCCCCCCCCCACCCCCCCACCAAAAAAATGAAACAGAAACACAGACATGCACACATGCAAACACACATACTCACTTTCTAATCTAATCAATGCAATAACATATACAGTGAGCTCCAAAAATATTGGGACAGTGACAATTTTTTACATTATTTTGACTCTGTACTCCAGCACTTTGGAATTGAGAATGTTAGAGATGCACAAATTCATACCCCGAAGACATGCTAACCTCTCACCATTACAATAACAGGGGAGATTAGCATTTCTGGGGGGGGGGGGGGGGGGGTCTGTAACTTTCTCCTTATGTTGTTCTTGGGAATTCGTCACAGATGTTTTGTCATTGACTCATGAGGAGGTAGATGAGGAAAAAGAGGATGATGAGGAGTAAAGGAGGACCACAAACCCCAGTACTAAATCAAATCAAATGTTATTTGTCACATGCGCCGAATACAACAGGTGTCGACCATACAGTGAAATGTTTACTTACAAGTTCATAAGAACAAATTCTTATTTACAATGACTACTCCGGCCAAACCCTAACTCAGACGACGCTGGGCCAATTGTGCGCCGCCCTATGGGACTCCCAATCACGGCGGTTGTGATACAACCTGGAATTGAACCAGGTTCTGTAATGATGCCTCTAGCACTCTAGAATCCCGGAACATATGCCAGTGTATGCTAGCAAAACAGTCCTGTAGCTTAGCATCTGCGTCATCTGACCGCTTCCTTATTGACCGAGTCACTGGTGATTCCTGCTTTATTTTTTGCTTGTAAGCAGGAATCAGGACGATAGAATTATGGTCAGATTTGCCAAATGGAGGGCGGGGGAGAGCTTTGTATGTACGCATCTCTGTGTGTGGAGTAAAGGTGGTCTAGAGTTATTTTTCCTCTGGTTGCACATTTAACATGCTGGTAGAAATGAGGTAAAACTGATTTAAATGTCCATGCATTAAAGTCCCCGGCAACTACTAGCCACTAGCCAGGATGTTTGAATGGGATCATGCTCCAGGTTCCTACAGTACGCTGACAGAGTAGAGGATGAGAGGGAGGAGAAGACAGAGGTGGAGGTGGAGCGAAAGAAGGGAAGGAGGGAGGGAAGGATTGTTCTTTCTCTCTCTTACAAGCCCCTGGGGTTCCATCCATCTTCGCCCTTCTCTGTGGAATCCCATTGAACTGATTTACAGAACGTCCGCTGAGACTCTAGTTCTAGGGCTTTGCCTTGGCCTGATTGCTCCATCAAAGCACACCAGGCTTGATTTTAAAATGCAGAAGTCTCCCCCTCTCTCTCTCTCTCTTTCTCGCTCCTTTGTTTTTTCATCCCTTGTTTCTGGACCCGCTCCCGTCGCGCCGCGGCTGCCAACTTTCCGCCTGCGCTCTCCGGAGTGGGCCGCCTCACCGCTGGAGCCACCCAGAGCATTATGGGTATTAGTAAGATCGAGACTTTCATGGCTGAGGCTTACAATGTGTATCCCAAATGGTATCCTATTCCCTATAAAGTGCACTACTTTTGACCAGAGCCCTATGGCCTTATGCTCAAAAGTAGTGCACTATAAAGGAAACAGGGTGCCATTTGAGACATGGCCCTAAACTTCCATGGCTGAGGCTTTAGAATGTGCCAAGCCTATGGCTTTTGCAGTAATGACAGTGTAATAGTGTGTAGCCACACACAGCCAGGAGGTCGGGATGGTGAATTATCCTTCACTTTCGCTGACCCCAGAACAGTAGAAAGGGGAAAGGCCTCATGGACCGTATAGGTTTGTAGTGACCTTGGATCTGTCCTCTGACATCCTTGGAAGAAATAGTGCTGATAATAAGAGTGGAAAGAGTAGACTGAGACACGGAAGGAGTCCCTTTGTGACTTAATCATGACTATTTCTCTACATTACTACTGCACAAGCAATATGTGTGTTATGTGGGTGTCTGCGCATGCGTGCATACGTGCATTTGTGTGTGTGTGTCCGTTTATCTGTGTTTCTGTATGTGTGTGTTGGGTAGTGTTTCCCATGGCTCTTGTACAGTTGTTAAGCCCCAGACAGAGTAGCCTCTCTGGAGAGACATTAACCTGCTCAGCATCTCTCTGTTGACTGGGTTCAAAGACAGAAGTCAAGTGTGTCTGCTTATAGTGAAGAGGGAGGAACTAGAGCAAGCAGGAGAGGAGCGTGTGTGTGTTTGCTACATATATGTACATGTACCTACCTTCGATCATGTGTGTGTATTTGAGTGCATGTACAGTACATTCGGAAAGTATTCAGACTCCCTTGAGTTTTTCCACATTTTGTTAAGTTACAGCCTTATTCTATAATAGACTAATAATTTCCCCCCCCCTCATCAATCTACACACAATTCCCCGTAATGACAAAGCAAAAACAGGTTTTTAGATATTTTAGCAAATTTTATAAAAAATTTAAACTGAAACATAACATTTACATAACTATTCAGACCATTTACTAAGTACTTTGTTGAAGCACCTTTGGCAGCGATTACAGCCTTTGTAACGCTCGTCGTAATCCTCCTCGTCTGAGGAGGAGCAAGGATTGGACCAAAGCGCAGCGTGGTTTGAATACATACTTTAATTATTTAAACAAAGACGAAAAATACTTGACAAAATACAAAACAATAAACGACGTGAACAAACGAACGAAAACAGTACCGTGTGGCGAACAAACACAGACACGGCAACAATCACCCACAAACAAACAGTGAAAACAGTCAACCTTAATATGGTTCCCAATCAGAGACAATGACAAACACCTGCCTCTGATTGAGAACCATATTAGGCCAAACAATAAACCCAACATAGAAACACATAACATAGAATGCCCACCCAGCTCACGTCCTGACCAACTAAACAAGACTGAACAAAGGAAATAAGGTCAGGAACGTGATAGCCTTGAGTATTCTTTGGTATGATGTTACACGTTTGGCACACCTGTACAGTATTGGCTACCCAGTCTATTTGCATCCCCCCCTCTTTTACAACACTTCTACTCTCTGTTGTTATCATCTATGCATAGTCACTTTAATAACTCTACCTACATGTACATATTACCTCAACTAACCGGTGCCCCCCGCACATTGACTCTGTACCGGTACCCCCCTGTATGTAGTCTCGCTATTGTTATTTTACTGCAGTTCTTTAATTACTTGTTACTTTTAGTAAGCATTACGCTGTTGTATTCGGCGCATGTGACTAATACAATTT
Organism: Salvelinus fontinalis; assembly: GCF_029448725.1. Classification (NCBI taxonomy): domain Eukaryota; kingdom Metazoa; phylum Chordata; class Actinopteri; order Salmoniformes; family Salmonidae; genus Salvelinus; species Salvelinus fontinalis. The sequence continues at coordinate 24,947,920 of NC_074702.1, read as the reverse complement.
GATTCAATTTTTGATTTGGGGAGTTTCTCCCATTCTTCTCTGCGGAACCTCTCAATCTCTGTCAGGTTGGATGGGGAGCGTCGCTGCACAGTTATTTTCAGGTCTCTCCAGAGATGTTCTATCCGGTTCAAGCCAGGGCTCTTGCTTGGCCACTCAAGGACATTCAGAGATTTGTCCCGAAGCCACTCCTGCGTTGTCTTGGCTGTGTGCTTAGGGCTGTTGTCCTGTTGGAAGGTGAACCTTCGCACCAGTCTGAGAACCTGCTCCAGAGCACTCAGAACTTCGTCATGGATCTCTCTGTACTTTGTTCCGTTCATCTTTCCCATGATCCTGACTAGTCTCCCAGTCACTGCCGCTGAAAGAACATCACCAAAGCATGATGCTGCCACCCCCATGATTCACCGTAGGGATGGTACCAGGTTTCCTCCAAACGTGACGCTTGGCATTCAGGACAAAGAGTTCAATCTTGGTTTCATCAGACCAGAGAATCTTGTTTCTCATGGTCTGAGAGTCTTTAGGTGCCTTTTGGCAAAGTCCAAGTGGGCTTTCATGTGTCTTTTAGTAAGGAGTGGTTTCCGTCTGGCCACTCTACTATAAAGGCCTGATTGGTGGAGCGTGGCAGAGACGGTTGTCCTTCTGCAAGGTTCTCCCATCTTCACAGAGGAACTCTGGAGCTATGTCAGAGTGATCATCGGGTCTTTGGTCACATCCCTGACCAAGACCCATCTCCCCTGATGGCTCAGGAAGAGTCTTGGTGGTTCCAAACTTCTTCCATTTAAGAATGATGGAGGCCACTGTGCTCTTTGGGGACCTTCAATGCAGCATAAATGTTTTGGTACACTTCCCCAGATCTGTGCCTCGACACAATCCTGTCTCGAAGCTCTACGTACAATTCCTTCAACCTCATGGCTTGGTTTTTGCTCTGACATGCACTGTCAACAATGGGACCTTATATAGACAGGTGTGTACCTTTCCAAATCATGTCCAATCAATTTAATTTACCACAGGTGGACTCAAACCAAGTTGTCGAAACATCTCAAGGATGATCAATGGAAACAGGATGCACCTGAGCTCAATTTCGAGTCTCATAGCAAAAGGTCTGAATACTTATGTAAATAAAGTATTTCTGTTTTTTATATTTAATACATGTTCGCTTTGTCATTATGGGGTATTGTGTGTAGATTGATGAGGGAAAAATGTGTTTTAATACAGTTTAGAATAAGGATTTAACGTTTTGGGAAGAAGTCAAGGGGTCTGAATACTTTCTGAATGCACTGCATGCATGCATGCATACCTACACATGCGTGTGTGTGCACTCGTGTGTATCCCTGCCTGCGATTGAGGGAGTATGTGTTTGTGTCTAAGAATCTCCTAGCCCTGTTATGCAGATGTTTGAGTATTGCATCTCTCTCTCTCTCTCCCTCCCTCACTCTCCTAATGTGTACTGTAGGCAGGCAGGCTAGCCATATGGACGGGAGGGGAGCTCTGGAAACATCTCATTACAAGTCATATATCACACTCCTGACAGCACCCATTCTGCGCTGTTTTCATTTCAATCATGAGTGCAGCTGCATGGGAGAACTCAGGGCGCCACCATGTTAACCCCCTACTGCCCACGACTGCCACAGGTAGGGAGGTTGGGAGTCAAAGGTATGAGAGGAAAGGCTACCCTCTCACCTGGTGGTGGCTTTCTTGACTATTCAATATATCACTTTATTTATCACATGATGGCAGAATAGTCAATGCAGTCTCGACAATACTGTAGAAGTGTATCCTCCTTGCTCAGAAACGTAGAACAGTATGTTCCGTATCTTGATTTGGACCCAAGAAAACAGAAACTACTCAGAAATGAAGATCTACCACATGCATTTATATTTGTCCTGCTCTGAGCCCATTTGTTTGACTCATTGGTGCTCTAACGAACTACCCTCTCTTGAAATCAAAACAAAGTGAGTGAGAGGGGATTTGTTGAGATTCCTACTTGGTGAACCAGTGTTCTCTGTTCGTAGTGCTTATTTGCAGACGATCAAACCCCCGCTTCCGCATGTAATCTATCCCACATGCAGTATTTTCCCAGAGAAGTCTATTAAAATGTAGCTTAGTACGGCCAACAGAGAGATGGGAGTAGAACCAACACAGCACCCCCGGTCGATCCAACAGACAGCTCGGCCTGTTATGTGATTTGTGGGGTACTCCTGTGGCCTTGCTTCACTTTCGATCCCAACCCATCTCCAGGATGGGTACAGCTCACATCACAACGTCATGTCTCTGTAAAGTGCTGCAGTGTAAAAAGGTATGTCCGCCCTAGACGTTGAGGCTTTGGTCTCAGGCCCAGGTTGCCTCCTTCTCCTTCTTTTCTCTTTTCTTCAATCCCCCCTCCTCCCTCCCTCCCTCCCTCCGTCCTCTCCTTCCCTCCCTCCGTCCTCTCCTTCCCTCAGTGGGGAACCTGTTGCCAGGACAGGTAGTGAGGGGCGGAAAAGCGGGGGGACATTCCAGGCCCTGTTGTGCTCTCTCACTCCCTCCCACTCTCCCTCTCGGAGGAAAACAGCTGTGGCGTCCAGAGGAAACGCTGCTTTTTTCCCATCAGGCCGTTGCCTGTGATGGACAGGGGCCTGGTTTGGCTTGCTCTGCGAGGTAGGATGCAGTTTATGGGCCAGATCACAGGGGGAAAGGGGGTCGGGGGGGGAGGGACAGGCGCCACAGGACAGCTTTTGGCAGAATTTTCTGGCATATTCCCCCGTGGCGTTCGACTTCTTCACCCCAACATGAGAGCATCATGGGAGATGACTTTGCCCTACTCCTTAACCTTTGCCGTTCCTTATGTGTCCCGTGCTAATATGTCTGGCTCACAGTTCTGTGTCTTCTTTCAATCATGTATGAAGTGAAAGATGATGCTGTGTTATTCTTCTCCTTTATCAATTGTGGGGCGGATATAATATTGATCCTTCCTTACTATCCTATGAATCTAGATCTGTCAGTCTGACCATCATGTCCAGTGCACATGAATGAATGCATACAATGGTACACCAAAAATGAGGGTAAGAGAATGAAGCAAATCAAAACTACTTTGAAGCAATCCAGAGTATTTTGGAAACATACGTAAAAAAAAAATTACGTTTGTTTGTGGTAAGTGCTCACGAACAGCATCTAGTCCCAACAAGATGTAGGTGTAAAATGAGTCAGTCAGTACTCACAGACACCTAATAAAGTAAAGAACACATTGGCCTAATGCCTCTCCCTCTCTCTCTCTCTCTCTCTCTCTCTGTAGGCCTTTGTCTCCATCTCCCTGCTGTACTGGGGCCTGCAGACATTCAGCCAATTGATTGCAGTCAAGAAGAAGACAACATGAGCTTGTCAGGTCCCATTGGCTTACTGTACCTGGCTCCATCAAATGTTTGAAGGACTTTAGCCATGACTTTATGTAGCCACACTTTCCCACATATTAACCAACATACAAGCTTCTATGAATCAAATATTATATATAATGTGCATATCTTGCCTCATAATAATATTTGTTTATGTTTTTAATCGGACAAGCATAGTATGTATGAATGGCCATAGGCACTATAACTTTATGGCCATGCTTAGTGTTTCTACGCTTCTTATGGAAGGTAGCCTTTCTGATTTTGTTCAAATTGTACTGTTATATGGTGCTATTCAGTGATTGATTGATTACAATCAATGTAATACATTCCTGTTTAGTGAGCCATTGAGAATATTATGAATGACTTTTAAAACTGTATTCACCTACACCTTTACCTGTACAACAAATACCTCCTAAAACTGCAGGGTAACTTTTCCTAGGATCCCTTTTTTCATGAAATGTAACACTTCTTAACTCTATATTTTTCAGTTCCATTTTTGACTAAACAGTTTTCTGTTACCAGTCTCACTCATCATTTTAGCTGGTCTGTAGGCCAGCAGTACAGCATGCTCGACTAAATTAGACACATTTCTGGGGGAAAATGCTGTATTAGATATTCATGTATTTTATATAACTGAAACTGTGATTAGTTCGTATTAGAGCATCTGAATAAGTAGCACTATAGTAGAAACCTTCTCTACTTCACTACCATGGGCTGGAAAATAGTTTCAGGATTCTGCACCAGGTGGCACTATTGTTGCCTTAAGACTGCATTCATTTTATAGATAAGGTTGCCCCGAGACTCTGATCTTGGATCAGTTTTGTATTTTCCCAAATAATAGTTAAGGTATGGATTGGAGGAGGAAGATCTGTACCTGGGGTTGCCTAATACAGGTAACTGACAAAATAATAGAAACGCTTGAGTAAACAAGGGATTCAAAGTATATTGAAAACAGGTGCTTCCACACAGGTGTGGTTCCTGAGTTAATTAAGCAATTAACATCCCATCATGCTTAGGGTCTTGTATAAAAAAAGATGGGCTGACCATTATTTTGGCTTCCATGCCTATGTCCCCATAGGATGACAATGCCTCCATCCACAGGGCAAGAGTTGTCACTGGAGCGGTTGTGGGGGCGATACCAGAGAGAGTGTTTTCCACCACCATCAACAAAACACCAAATGATGGCATTTCTCATGGAAGAATGGTGTCGCATCCCTCCAACAGAGTTCCAGAATCTATGCCAAGGTGCATTGAAGCTGTTCTGGCTCGTGGTGGCTCAACGCCCTATTAAGGCACTTCATGTTGGTGTTTCCTTTATTTTGGTAGTTACCTGTACATCACACTGTGGGCAGCTGGCCTGGTCATAGAATTTTTTTAAACTAAAAAAACTTGGTAGCCAACCCAATAGAAGCCTAGTCAAACTGCAGAAACGTGAGTAGACTCGTAGGCCTACAGTACATATCTCTGGTGTTTGTTATTCAATGTCCAATGAGCTGTTCACTTACTTACCATCGGGCATACGGTATCGGAGTATGAGGTCTGATACCTATAGGCTCAGAGACAGTTTCTACCTACAAGCCATCAGACTGCTGAACACTTGACCTGGACTGGCCACCTGCTCTGATTCTCCTCCCCTTAGCACACATACACCCACACAGACATATACTTTTGTGTACAAAACATTAAAAAAACACCTGCTCTTTCCATGGCATAGACTGACCAGGTGAATCCAGATGAAAGCTATGATCCCTTATTGATGTCACTAAATCCACTTCAATCAGAGTAGATGAAGGGGAGGAAACAGGTTCAAGAAAGATATTTTAGCCTTGAGACAATTGAGACATGGATTGTGTATGTATGCCATTCAGAGGGTGAATGGGCAAGACAAAATATTTAAGTGCCTTTGAACCGGCTATGATTGTAGGTGACAAAAACTGCAACGCTGCTGGGGTTTTCAAGCTCAACAGTTTCCCGTATGTATCAAGAATGGTCTACCACCCAAAGGACATCCAGCCAACTTGACAACTGTGGGAAACATTGGAGTCAACATGGATCAGCATCCCTGTCAAACACTTTTGAGACCTTGTGGGTTGGGTTGGAGGAGGGGTGGGGTCAATTCAATATTACGAAGGTGTTCCTAATGTTTGGTACAGTATATTCAGTGTACATACACTGCTCAAAAAAATAAAGGGAACACTAAAATAACATCCTAGATCTGAATGAATGAAATATTCTTATTAAATACTTTTTAAATACTTTTTTTTTAGTAGTAATGTGCTGACAACAAAATCACACAAAAATTTATCAAATTTATCAACCCATGGAGGTCTGGATTTGGAGTCACACTCAAAATTAAAGTGGAAAACCACACTACAGGCTGATCCAACTTTGATGTAATGTACTTAAAACAAGTCAAAATGAGGCTCAGTAGTGTGTGTGGCCTCCACGTGCCTGTATGACCTCCCTACGCCTGGGAATGCTCCTGATGAGGTGGCGGATGGTCTCCTGAGGGATCTCCTCCCAGACCTGGACTAAAGCATCCGCCAACTCCTGGACAGTCTGTGGTGCAACGTGGCGTTGGTGGATGGAGCGAGACATGATGTCCCAGATGTGCTCAATTGGATTCAGGTCTGGGGAACGGGCGGGCCAGTCCATAGCAGCAATGCCTTCCTCTTGCAGGAACTGCTGACACACTCCAGCCACATGAGGTCTAGCATTGTCTTGCATTAGGAGGAACCCAGGGCCAACCGCACCAACCGAGGATCTCATCTCGGTACCTAATGGCAGTCAGGCTACCTCTGGCGAGCACATGGGGGACTGTGCGGCCCCCCAAAGAAATGCCACCCCACACCATGACTGACCCACCGCCAAACCGGTCATGCTGGAGGATGTGTCAGGCAGCAGAACGTTCTCCACGGAGTCTCCAGACTCTGTCACGTCTGTCACATGTGCTCAGTGTGAACCTGCTTTTATCTGTGAAGTGCACAGGGCGCCTGTGGCGAATTTTCCAATCTTGGTGTTCTCTGGCAAATGCCAAACGTCCTGCACGGTGTTGGGCTGTAAGAACAACCCCCACCTGTGGACGTCGGGCCCTCATACCACCCTCATGGAGTCTGTTTCTGACCGTTTGAGCAGACACATGCACATTTGTGGCCTGCTGGAGGTCATTTTTCAGGGCTCTGGCAGTGCTCCTCCTGCTCCTCCTTGCACAAAGGCGGAGGTAGTGGTCCTGCTGCTGGGTTGTTGCCCTCCTACAGCCTCCTCCACGTCTCCTGATGTACTGGCCTGTCTCCTGGTAGCGCCTCCATGCTCTGGACACTACGCTGACAGACACAGCAAACCTTCTTGCCACAGCTCGCATTGAGCCACTTGTGTGGGTTGTAGACTCCGTCTCATGCTACCACTAGAGTGAAAGCACCGCCAGCATTCAAAAGTGACCAAAACATCAGCCAGGAAGCATAGGAACTGAGAAGTGGTCTGTGGTCACCACCTGCAGAACCACTCCTTTATTGGGGGTGTCTTGCTAATTACCTATAATTTCCACCTGTTGTCTATTCCATTTGCACAACAGCATGTGAAATTTATTGTCAATCAGTGTTGCTTCCTAAGTGGACAGTTTGATTTCACAGAAGTGTGATTGACTTGGAGTTACATTGTGTTGTTTAAAGTGTTCCCTTTATTTTTTTGAGCAGTGTATATCCACACAGACACACACATATACATTCATGCTATACACACACATCACAACCGCTGCTACCATACTCTTCCTATGACTGCTGAATACTGCACAATTTAAACACTTTCCCCCCAATCCCCACTTCTCCAAAACACGTGTAAATATTGGACTATACATTGTGCCTTCCTGTATTATACTTATGCACAACAAAAAATCTGCTGATCCATTTACTGTACGTATTCTTATATTTTATTATTTCTTGTTGTTGCGTTCGTATCCCGTACATACAACTAATGACACTTGAAACAATGTCTCTGGTTGGTATAGAAGTGTATCAGAGCCACTCGAATCAGCAGCTGAGCCCTGGTCCTCTGATGCTACTGTTTGTTTTGTTGTTGTGTGAAAACACTGTGAATTATTCCAAAACATACAGGATAGTAAACCGTCAGACGGCTTCTGTCTCACATATTCCCTCAGCACTGTTTGATATTGCACTGTTGCTTTTCAAAATGCCAGTATTTTACACAGCATATGCCAAATAAAGCTAAATAAAAGATGTGTTCAACTCAGTCAGTAGTATTTACTGCAGGTTGTTTTGGTGTATGAAAGGATATCACATGCACTGTTATTTGGAGATACACAGTTAATAGGCAAGCCTACTCCTTTTTACCTCCAAGGACTTTATTTGTTATGTACATTTTAGCTCTGTGTTTGGTTGATCCTGTCACTTGACCTGGATTTTAACCTTTATTTTAAGCCTTTTACAGAAATGATAATTACCATCTGATCCAGGTCAGGTGACATGATCAACCAAAACACAGCGCCCTTGACTTATGTTCAGAGGTAAACTGGCTCTGGCAGCCAAAACAGCCAAATACTACATCTAAATGTGAATTGATTTTCATTGAGATACGGTTCTAGAAACATAAAGCCCTGTACTTTCATATCAAATCAAAATAATTTAAAAAATGCAAAATATACAGTTTAACACTTTTTTAACAGTATTTTTCAGTTACAAAACTTTTTTGACATCCTTCCATTACACACAGGTGTTCAGAGACGCTAGATATCTCTTAAGAACAGCTGGTCGTCTCTGCTTTCGTAAGCGCTGTAATGTGGACATTTGGCCATGTGGGGACCTAACCATATAAAGGTGTGCAATAATTTAACATTTTGTTTTTTGAAAATGATTTCTCGTCGATATGAAAGTATCAACGTTTAGACAGAGCATTTGGGCAGCATCAGACCTCTCCCCCTCCAGCATATAGGTACTTGAAACAGCCACGCAGGCACGGATGGACCCGGGCCCACCCACTGGGGAGCCAGGCCCACACAATCAGATTTAGCAACAAAAAAACATTATCATATTTTTTTAATGCTCTACTTGTCAGTGTTCCAAATGGGACATTATTTTTCGTTTTACCTAAACATGCAGGTCAGGGTAGGGGATGAGGTTAAGGATAGGGTTTAGGTAAGGTCGTCCCAAGGATCTCGTTTGAACCGTTTGAACAGATTTTACCCACAATGCATTTCGCTTTGGAACATGCCATTAGCCTAATGTTCCCCAATTACCATCTTCCCACAAAGCCGGCTTGCCTGTCACAATCTCTGACCAGAAAACATGAAGGACCTCTCTCTATAATTAAGTAGAAAAACAATTAAGCATTAACATTACTATAGCTTAACTATGTGCGTTTTAATTGATAAACATGATCCGTTTTGGTAGCAACATTACATCATAAAATGCATGAACAGGAAGGGTAACCTATTTGTACTGGGGGACGTGCAGAATGTTGTTTGGTAACAATCCTATTGCCGGCGTTCCGACCACAAACATTAATTTCTTCTCTTTTCACAGGGGATCAACAATATGCAACTTCGGGATAATATCGGACGTTATACAATAAGTAAATGCCTTTCTCATATCCAATGAACAGTTGTAATAAATGGCTCATTTATCAGCAATCATCAGTTGAAACAACAACATCAGTTGAAACAAAACCAGAAGAGTTCTGGCCTGAGGGTCGCAGTAAGTAGGCCTACATTTTTCCCTACAGGTCAGAATGCTTGGCTGCCAAAAATGTATTTTATTTTTCAAATTCTTTCAATTTAGTCTTATTTTTTTTTTCTACCTTTATTTAACCAGGTAAAACCCATTGAGGTTAAAAACCTATTTTGCGAGGGTGACCTAGCAAGAAGGCTAAACAGGCAAATAGCAGCGTGTACATAAAACATTACAGAAAAATACAGAATACACACAAAAGACAAAGGGTCACAAGTTAAAGATACGATTGAAGATTAGAAACAACTGCAGTTATCACAAACAGTGTTGTCGATCAGAGTCTTAAAAACAGGCAAAGACACTAACTCCCCTAACTTTAAACTTCTGAAGCATGTTCCAGAACTGGGGTTGGATATGGCTCGACAACGTACCTCAATCCAGGGATGGAAGATGTCGCTGTACTGCTGCTTATCCCAGTTGACAAATTTAGAGGATTTAAATACTGTTCGTTTTTAATTCAACTGCATTTTTCATCCTCATGCTAGGTAGCAGAAGCCACAGCAGCCATTTTGGAATGTCATGTAGAACGTTGCGTTAAACAACAAAGGATAGTCAGCAAAGCAGGCAGCAGAAATGTAACCATCCGAGATATCAAAAGGATAGTTTTAAGGCTATATGGTGTTTTGTTTACATTTACAAACATTTACAAAAATTGAACTAAACCCATGAAGCATTTCTAAGTTATAGTCTTCAAGAATCAATTGGTACATATAATTAATTTAAGAGTCCAAAAGTAGTATAACCGGTGTCAGTGTGCTGGCTTACCATGTAGAGCTTCCTCCCTGAACTTGAACCAGGGTCCTCTAACTCGCCAACACACATGACCACCCGCTTGACAACGTACGAGTCGTTTGAGCTATACAAAAGCTCGCTGTGGAGTGACGTTACGATACGCTATTAACTCTGTTGCAGTAGCGTAACCTTTAAATGAGTAGGGCACAAGCTCTGTGACACCGATCACTGTCTCTTTTAGATAGAAATTAAGCTACAACCATAGGCTTCAGAATCCCATTTGACAGGATTACTTCTCCAACTCACTCCACCTATCATCACTTCACGATTGAGACGAGCCAAAGCATACCGTCTCATTTCTAAGAATTTCTCACCTTTCGGAGGCTCTATTGGGACAAAAAGGCATACAAATGCCAGACTCAATGTTTGAATATAATGTGTCAATAGAAGAAGTGTTGCAATTCGTTCTACGTTATGTACAGAGCGTGTAGGCTACATACATTTGCGAGGCTGGTGGTTATGCTGCTTCTAGATGTGTACTGTTTGTCTTTAAATGTCAATTAAGCATGCTTTCTGTGTATCGGTCTATCATGTATATCTGAAATAGAATCCTAACTATAGGTAGTAGAATTGGGCTTGTTGCATCTCTACACAAAGCTTTGTTAGTTATACGGGTGTGGGAGAATTCTCCCCCTGGGTTTACCCTAATGAAAAAGGAAAGACAATAAGAATAAGCTCTCACCCTTGTGCCAAATTAAACACAATGCAATTAGGAACAGTCATTTACGCCTACAAACATAATGACACCTCAATGAAACCTCTATATATGTTTTCCTCCACTTCCACTTGTTCTGTCTGCGACTTAATTCTTCATTAGACGGACTGAACTAAATCGTAAATGAATGCAATAAGACTCAGACCGCATGACTGCATGAATGTCCACTTTACTGCATGGCACACCTGCATCTGTTCCCTAGTCCAAGAATACTATGTATCAAGTAGTGACATCACACATTAAGGATGCCCATTGGTGTCAAACCTATTACACGACACCACTACTTGTGAGATTTCCTGTATGAGATGTTACACAGTAATTGTATTGTACCTGAATTGTTTTGTTTTGCCCTCTTCAGTAGCTGCAGTGAGAGACAGCATGTTATACCTGTAGCTGATTTCAACACATCAATGTTTTGTGTTACGACAGCGTCATTTTGTCAGTTGTCACACGTTTATGATCGAAATTTACAAAAGCCTTTTCTCTGACTAAAGAAAACATTGTTTCCTCTCCATCTCAGTCTAAAACGATCCAAACAGCTCCACGATAACATCCAACAAATGAAGGTCTTCCACAGGCCCCCGTTTATCACTCAAAAACAGAATTAGTGGGTGAGTAAAGCATCTCTGCATCTCCCGCGGGGAACACCAAGCCTTCAAAGATCTCAGCTGTGACTTGACCTGCGTCAGTAGCAAACAACATTCTGCTGAAGCCATTTTCTAACTCACATATGTTGTTCTAACCAGGGTAGCCTAGTGGTTAGAGCGTTGGACAAGTAACCAAAAGGTTGCAAGATTGAATCCCCGAGCTGAAAAGATAAAAATCTGTCGTTCTGCCCCTGAACACGGCAGTTAACCCACTGTTCCTAGGCCGTCATTGAATATAAGAATTTGTTCTTAACTGACTTGCCTAGTTAAATAAATATAAAAATGTGTTTTTCATCACCTTCTTGTGAATTTATAACAGACAGACATCAATAAGAATATGCATAGACACAAATGCTATTTACTGTCATAGTGTCTTCCAAGACTGAAAGCTTCTTCATCGGGAAGCTTGATTCAATCTCTGGTCTATTCTTGTCTTAAACGTCCCCCACTGAATAATACTCCAGGATGAATTCTGAGTAAACGCCTATAGTATGGACAAGAATGGCACAGTGGATTGTAATATACACTATATAAACAAAAGCATGTGGACACCCCTTCAAATGAGTGGATCTGGCTATTTCAGCCACACTCGTTGCTGACAGGTGTATAAAATCGAGCACACAGCCGTGTAATCTCCATAGACAAACATAGGCAGTAGAATGGCCCTTACTGAAGAGCTCAGTGACTTTTAACATGGCACCATCATAGGATGCCACCTTTCCAACAAGTCAAATAATTGCTCTGCTAGAGCTGCCCTGGTCAACTGTAAGTGCCGTTATTGTGAAGTGGAAATGTCTAGGAGCAACAACGGCTCAGCCGCGAAGTGGTAGGCCACACAAGCTCACAGAATGGGACCGCCAAGTGCTGAAGCGCGTAGCGTGTAAAGATCGTCTGTCCTCGGGTTGCAACACTCACTACCGAGTTTCAAACTGTCTCTGGAAGCAACGTCAGCACAAGAACTGTTTGTCAGGATCTTCATGAAATGAGTTTCCATGGTTGAGCAGTTGCACTAAAGTCTAAGATCACCATGCACAATGCCAAGCGTCGGCTGGAGTGGTGTAAAACACGCTGCCATTGGACTCTGGAGCAGTGGAAACACATTCTCTGGAGTAATGAATCACGCTTCACCATCTGGCAGTCCGACGGACTAAACTGGGTTTGGCGGATGCTAGGAGAATGCCACCTGCCTGAATGCATAGTGCCAACTGTAAGGTTTGGTGGAGGAAGAATAATGGTCTAGGGCTATTTTTCATGTTTCGGGCTAGTCCCATTAGTTCCAGTGATTGGAAAGCTTAATGCTACATCATACAATGGCATTCTAGATGATTCTGTGCTTCCAACTTTGTGGCAACAGTTTGGGGAAAGCCCTTTCCTGTTCCAGCATGACAATTCCCCCGTGCACAAATCAAGGTCCATACAGAAATCGTTTGTCGAGATCGGTGTGGAAGAACTTGATTGGCCTGCACAGAGCCCTGACCTCAACCTCATTGAACACCTTTAGGATGAATTGGAACGCCAACTGCGTACTCCCAACATCAATGCCCAACCTCACTAATGCTCGTGTGGCTGACTGGAAGCAAGTCCCTGCAGCAATGTTCCAACATGTAGTGGAAAGCCTTCCCAGAAGACTGGAGGCTGTTATAGCAGCAAAGGGGGGACCAACTCCATATTAATGCCCTTGACTTTGGAATGAGATGTTCGACGAGCAGGTGTCCACACACTTTTGGTCATGTAGTGTTCTGTAGCTTAATCTCCCCTCCATTGCTTCCCTGCTCTCAGCATTAGGAGATGAATTACAGACACTGCATTTTCTTCCTACATCACTGACTCTGTATGAAGATAACATTATGCCAGTGTGATATCATCAAAGCACTTGTGTGAGTCTAAGAGTGTTGCGCTCAGTCGACCAACACTAACTCACGTTAGCAGTCAGCTGAAACACACTGTGGCATTCCCCTGTGCAATGCATTTCAGTATCTCTCACCTCTGACATGTCAGTAATTGCAACCTGGACGTAAATACGAGAGGATATGCTGTCTGAAATAGCCGTAACACCTTTCCAACATCGATAGCCATATAGTAAGAAACTAAAACAACATTTGGGGATATGATATAATTATAGATATCTAATAGATGTGTTATTTTTCTGGGGTTTTCTTCTTCTACGGCACCAGCCAACAGATGGACAGAGCAAATGTGATTTTTCTTCTCCCACTGCCATAAAATGTTCTTGTGACTCATGTTATGGTTATAGCCTTGTGCCACCAACTGTCAGCATGGCACTGGAAGGAGTAGTACACACACACACACACACACACACACACACACACACACACACACACACACACACACACACACACACACACACACACACACACACACACACACACACACGCACACACGCACACACACATTCGATAGGACATATCGATCAGACAAAGCTCCACTACCTCATCCCACCCATCTTCAATCTCTCCAAACCAAAACGCTGTCTTGTCTTGTGCTCTTGTGCCCTGTCTTATACTGTAGAATTGAGTGATGGATGGACAGATGGAGAAGTTGAGAGAATATAGAGGCCTATTTGGAACGAGTGATGACATGAGGACAGTGTGGAGGAGGTCTGTGGAGAACAACTGTCAATCCCTTCAAAGTTCATGCTCCCATGCACCTCTCTGTGGGCATTTACACAGTGTGAGGCCCAACTGTCCAATCGGTAACTATCAAAACAGACTGCCAGCCACTAGGGACCCGTATTGTAGTTGCTGGAGTATACTGGGGATGGTACTTATGTAATATCCTATTATTATACACAGCCAGCCAGCCATACTAGATCGCCAATCAGCGGTCTACTCACATGAATATGTTTAATGACCGGCATACGCCCACACCATTCTGTTTGTTGGAGTACGCCTACACCATTCCAACAGAGAAAGCTTATTTTTAACATATTTAATTAAAAATAATTAGAAAGGGAAACTATTTCACTCATATTGTAATTAATTACAGGTCATATTTCATAGAAATCTGGAAACACTGAACAGTTACTTTATATATACCTTATATAATGTGTTTACAGTATACGGCTTATATACAGTTGAAGTCAGAAGTTTGCATACAGCATAGCCAAATACATTTAACTCAGTTTTTCACAATTCCTGACATGTAATCCTAGTAAAAATCCCATGTCTTAGGTCAGTTAGGATCACAACTTTACTTTAAGAATGTGAAATGTCAGAATAATTGTAGAGAGAATGATTTATTTCAGATTTTATTTCTTTCATCACATTCCCAGTGGGTCAGAAGTTTACATACACTCAATTTGTATTTTGTAGCATTGCCTTTAAATAGTTGAACTTGGGTCGAACGTTTCGGGTAGCCTTCCACAAGCTTCCCACAATAAGTTGGGTGAATGTTGGCCCATTCCTCCTGACAGAGCTGGTGTAACTGAGTCAGGTTTGTAGGCCTCTTTGCTCGCACCCGTTTTTTTCAGTTCTGCCCACAAAGTTTCTATAGGATTGAGGTCAGGGCTTTGTGATGCTTTGTGGCTCCAATACCTTGACTTTGTTGTCTTTAAGCCATTTTGCCACAACTTTGGAAATATGCTTGGGGTCATTGTCAATTTGGAAGACCCATTTGCGACCAAGCTTTAACTTTCTGACTGATGTCATGAGATGTTGCTTCAATATGTCCAAATCATTTTCCTGCCTCATGATGCCATCTATTTTGTGAAGAGCAGCAGTCCCTCCTGCAGCAAAGCAACCCCACAACATGATGCTGCCACCCCCGTGCTTTACGGTTGGGATGGTGTTCTTCAGCCTGCAAGCCTCCCCCTTTTTCCTCCAAACATAACGATGGTCATTATGGCCAAACAGTTCTATTTTTGTTTAATCAGACCAGAGGACATTTCTCCAAAAAGTACGATCTTTGTCCCCATGTGCAGTTGCAAACCGTAGTCTGGCTTTTTTATGGCGGTTTTGGAGCACTGGCTTCTTCCTTGCTGAGCGGATTTTTAGGTTATGTTGATATAGGAATTGTTTTACTGTGGATATAGATACTTTTGTTCCTGTTTCCTCCAGCATATTCAAAAGGTCCTTTGCTGTTGTTCTGGGATTGATTTGCACTTTTTGCACCAAAGTACGTTCATCTCTAGGAGACAGAATGCGTCTCCTTCCTGAGCGGTATGACGGCTGTGTGGTCCCATGGTGTTAATACTTGCATACTATTGTTTGTACAGATGAACGTGGTACCCTCAGGCGTTTGGAAATTGCTCCCAAGGATGAACCAGACTTGTGGAGGTCTTGGCTGATTTCTTTTGATTTTCCCATGATGTCAAGCAAAGAGGCACTGAGTTTGAAGGTAGGCCTTGAAATACATCCACCTCCAATTGACTCAAATGATGTCAATCATATTATCACAAGCTTCTAAAGCCATGACATCATTTTCTGGAATTTTCCAAGCTGTTTAAAGGCACAGTCAACTTAGTGTATGTAAACTTCTGACCCACTGGAATTGTGATACAGTGAATTATAAGTGAAATAATCTGTCTGTAAACAATTGTTGGAAAAATTACCTGTGTCATGCACAAAGTAGATGTCCTAACCGACTTGCCAAAACTATAGTTTGTTAACAAGAAATTTGTGGAGTGGTTGAAAATCGAGTTTTAATGACACCAACCTAAATGTATGTAAACTTCCGACTTCAACTGTATAGTTTATAGCTTTATCATATTGCTCTATATTTGCTAAGTAATAATATTGATTACTAAGCCCACAGGCTAAAGCCTCATCTCTGTGGTGGATGATCTACGGAAGACAAAACTCAATTATAGTGATGCTAAGATCAATAACGATTGTGTCAGGAAGTGGAATGACGTAGGTCTAGTCTATGCCCTGGCTCATACTTTGCTTGAGTGACTATTCATCACCACGGCGACTGACTGTTTTCATTCATAGTTGGGATGACGTAAGCACGGCATGTTGATCGTATGCAATTTTATTAGCAGTTACGTAGTGGGGCTTTTATGTCGTTCAGCCGCCATTGTTTTGGTCTGCGTCACTGGATCCAGACACAGCATGGATGGGTAATGCGTGTGCTTGGATGCTCCCTCCAAAAAGAAGCCAGCCACTGCCACCCTACTAAACTCAGCAAAAAAAGAAACGTCCCTTTTTCAGGACCCTGTCTTTCAGAGATAATTCATAAAAATCAAAATAACTTCACATTGTAAAGGGTTTCCCATGCTTGTTCAATGAACCATAAACAATTAATGAACTTGCATCTGTGGAATGGTCGTTAAGACACTAACAGCTTACAGATGGTAGGTAATTATGGTCACAGTTATGAAAACTTAGGACACTAAAGAGGCCTTTCTACTGACTCTGAAAAACACCAAAAGAAAGATGCCCAGGGTCCCTGTTCATCTGCGTGAACGTGCCTTAGGCATGTTGTGAGGAGGCATGAGGACTGCAGATGTGGCCAGGGCAATAAATTGCGATGTCCGTACTGTGAGATACCTAAGACAGCGCTACAGGGAGACAGGACGGACAGCTGATCATCCTCACAGTGGCAGACCATGTGTAACAACACCTGCACAGGATCGGTATATCCAAACATCACACCTGCGGGACAGGTACAGGATGGCAACAACAACTGCCCAAGTTACACCAGGAACGCACAATCTCTCCATCAGTGCTCAGACTGTCCGCAATAGGCTGAGAGAGGCTGGACTGAGGGCTTGTAGGCCTGTTGTAAAGCAAGTCCTCACCAAACATCACTGGCAACAACGCCGCCTATGGGCACAAACCCACCGTCGCTGGACCAGACAGGACTGGCAAAAAGTGCTCTTCACTGACGAGTCGCGTTTTTGTCTCACCAGGGGTGATGATCGGATTCGCGTTTATCGTCGAAGGAATGAGCGTTACACTGAGGCCTGTACTCTGGAGTGGGATCAATTTGGAGGTGGAGGGTCCGTCATGGTCTGGGGCGGTGTGTCAAAGCATCATCGGACTGAGCTTGTTGTCATTGCGGGCAATCTCAACGCTGTGCGTTACAGGGAAGACATCCTCCTCCCTCATGTGGTACCCTTCCTGCAGGCTCATCCTGACATGACTCTCCAGCATGACAATG
The DNA here is from genome assembly GCF_029448725.1 of Salvelinus fontinalis. Classification (NCBI taxonomy): domain Eukaryota; kingdom Metazoa; phylum Chordata; class Actinopteri; order Salmoniformes; family Salmonidae; genus Salvelinus; species Salvelinus fontinalis. Next base: position 24,930,540 of record NC_074702.1, on the reverse strand, counting down.
CCATCAGCCGTACTGCTCGTTCTCTGCGTGATTTCCTGAAAGACAGGAATATCAGTGTTCTGCCATGGCCAGCGAAGAGCCCGGATCTCAATCCCATTGAGCACGTCTGGGACCTGTTGGATCGGAGGGTAAGGGCTAGGGCCATTCCCCCCAGAAATGTCTGGGAACGTGCAGGTGCCTTGGTGGAAGAGTGGGGTAACATCTCACAGCAAGAACTGGCAAATCTGGTGCAGTCCATGAGGAGGAGATGCACTGCAGTACTTAATGCAGCTGGTGGCCACACCAGATACTGACTGTTACTTTTGATTTTGACCCCCTCTTTGTTTCCTGGACACATTATTCCATTTCTGTTAGTCACATGTCTGGAACTTGTTCAGTTTATGTTTCAGTTGTTGAATTTTGTTATGTTCATACAAATATTTACACATGTTAGATTTGCTGAAAATATATGCAGTTGACAGTGAGAGGACATTTCTTTATATACAATAATTGCACAGTCATGGGTTAGCACTGACATACCCTGTATAGTAAATCCATATTCAATTTGAAACCTGGAGTGGAATATGACAAGTACATGTTCTTTATTGCTGACAAAATGTGATAAACAACTGCTAGGGAATGGTATGTTCTCTACGTCAATGTGATGCGCATTCTCCCAACCCCCGACTGTCACATGGGAGAGAATGTCAATACCTAGACTAGAGCCAGGCCCACTGGCAAACAACACAAATACCCGTGGCCTCGGTCGGCTAAAGACTGAGAGAGAGCCTGTAAGTGTTTCTGAAAACATAAACGGTATTGGCAGATTTGGCACATTGGTCAATGATTTCACCTCTATTTTCACTCATCGTTTCAGGGATCTGATATTCAATTCAATACACTGAGACCTTAGTGTCAAATGAGACAGCCATTATTTGGAAGGTTGTGTGAAAGGTGTGGGGGCGATAGATAGCTAACTACGTGTAATCCGAGGCTGTTAAATGAATTGGTGGGTATTAGCTTTGGTCCAAATAGCAGAGTAGACTGCTGGGAGGCATAGTGTTTTGTCCGACATGTTCTCTCTTTTGTAAGGCTGGTATATAACACCAGCAAGTTGTTCATTCTGTATGAGTAGAAATAATGTCGCTGCTTTTCAGCAATAGCTATTGTTGTATTCATATGTTGTGTGCTTCCTTGGTGAACACATGTCGTCAAACTATAATATATTGTGGCTCTCCAGTCTTTTCCCTTTGCATTTCAGCTACAGCCATAGAAAACATGTACTGTATTTGAGGTATCTAAAATGTCAAGGGCCCTGCCTATCCTTTTTCCTATTGATTCTGAATGTAATTGGCCTTGGGCTGCTGTTAAATAGCCCTCCACAGCTGCAGCACCACAGTGATGAGAGAATATTACTCCTGATTCATGTCTGTTGAACACGACACCCCCTCCCCTAGACCCCCGGCCCCTGCCCCTTTCACATCCCATCAGTTCAATCAAGAGGTATTCCCACAGGTCGCCGCGGTTACCACCTGCCTGCTGAATGCTAATGGCGACACGCGCCACGGCAACGGGAGAGAGAGACCGAAAGAAAGAAAGTGAGGGAGAGGGAAAGCGTGAGAGAGCGAGAGAGAGCGAGAGAGAGAGAGAGGAAGAGAGAGAGAGAGGGAGAGAGAGAGTGGGAGAGTGGGAGAGAGAGAGAGAGAGCGGGAGAGAGAGAGAGAGCGGGAGAGAGAGAGCGGGAGCTCAGGACATCAGCCTCACCAGGGAATAGAGGGGGAGCAGAAAGAGGAGGAGAGGAGGGATAAGGGTGACATAAGCAGTGAGTATGAGAACTGATTATCATTGCGGACAAGCGGTAGATCGTTCTGTGCTTTTTATCACTCTCTCCCTCTCTCTCTCACACACACACAGACTCTCACACACACTCACCCCTTTTCTATTGGAGTTTCTATCCTCTATCCTGCTTCTGAACAAGCACACACTTACACACACAAACACACACAAACACAGCCACACACAGATACTCTTACACACACAGCAGAGAGGGGGGGTCTAACACACACACACACACACACACACACACACACACACACACACACACACACACACACACACACACACACACACACACACACACACACACACACACACACACACACACACACACACACACACCATCTGATGACAAACCCTCTACGCTCTCCTCCAGTACATTCAGCGGGGACATGATGTGAGTGAGTGTGTGTGTTTGTATGTGAGCGTGTGAGAAAGAGCAAGATGCGTGTGTGTGAGAGTGTGTAAGCGTCATCTGTAAACATCTGTCTGGAAGACTACTCCCTGCTCCCGGCAGTTTGCCTTGGCTATCCAGCAGGTGAGTATCATCTTGATACTGCATTCTATTGTTTGTCCGTTCATTGACTATATGTGAGTGTGTATATAGTGTGTGTGTGTGTGTGTGTGTGTGTGTGTGTGTGTGTGTGTGTGTGTGTGTGTGTGTGTGTGTGTGTGTGTGTGTGTGTGTGTGTGTGTGTGTGTGTGTGTGTGTGTGTGTGTGTGTGTGTGTGTGTGTGTGTGTGTGTGTAATGTAGTGGGTGTATTTGTTAATATGTAGTGTAAGCTACTCTCTAGTTGTATCGCTGGTGTCTCTTGCAGTAGAATCCTCTACCGGAGGTGATATTACCAATGACTTCATTGATAGATACAGAGATTAAGAGAGAGGAGGACAGCAACAGTGTTTGATAACCTACTGTTCCACCACTGGAAATGAATCAAGCCTATCAGTATCACAGTCCTGCTACTATAGATACTGTACACTGCTCGTGGAATTAGACTCGCGGCATTGAGAAATGTGCTAAAGGGTTGAAATACTGCTGTGCTAATGTCGTTGCCGTTCTATGGACATTATGATGAGGATATGTGCATTATACTGTATGTATACCAGTGGAGGCTGGTGGGAGGAGCTATAGGAGGACGGGCTCATTGTAATGGAATGGAATGGACTAAATGGAAGGGAGTCAAACGTGGTTTCCATATGTTTTATGTGTTTGATACCGTTCCATTTATTCCATTCCAGCCATTACGTTGAGCCCGTCCTCCTATAGCTCCTCCCACCAGCCTCCACTGATGTAAACGGATTATAAACAATAGAGAATGAGAATCATTTTGAGAATTTTTCTTTTCTGTGTATCTAACACTCATATAGGGAATGGATTGTAAATGTGAATTACAAGACAAATATAACAACTAGTATTTATCATAGCAATAAGTATAAGTCCTAGAGAGGGATTGCAGAGTAGCGATATGTATTTGTCACACAAGCAATAGATCAAAGATTATGGGAGGGAGTACAATGCCTATAGCGATTCGATTGACTACTGTGATTTTTCGCAGTCTAAACAGCATAATAATGCATACACGGCACCACATTATGGTCTATTTAGCCACAGATGCTGAATGTATTTCAGAGATATACAGTATATTCTTCTTCAGTCATCTGTCTATACTGTACAATTGCATCGATAATGTATATAGAGTGCATTCGGAAAGTATTCAGACCCCTTTACTTTTCCCACATTTTGTTACACTACAGCCTTATTCTAAAATTGATTAAATATGTTTTTCCCCTCATCAATCTACACACAATAACCCATAATGGAAATTTTGGCACATTTATAAAAAAATAAAACAATTGAAATATCACATTTACATAAGTATTCAGATCCTTAGCTCAGTACTTTGTTGAAGCAAAGCTATCATTCGCTATCATCCAGAAGGCGAGGTCAGTGCAGGTGCGCCAAAGCTGGGACCGAGAGACTGAAAAACAGCTTCTATCTCAAGGCCATCAGACTGTTAAACAGCCATCACTAGCACAGAGAGGCTGCTGCCTATAGGCATAGATTAGAAATCACTGGCCACTTTAAGGAATGGAACACTAGGCACTTTAATTATGTTTACCTATCTGGTATTACTAATCTCATATGTATATACGGTATTCTCTACTATTCTACGGCATCTTATTCACTTAATAATGTTTACATATCTTGCATTACTCATCTCATATATATATATACTGTATTCTATACTATTCACGGTATCTTAGTCACTTAATGTTTACATATCTGACATTACTCATCTCATATGTATATACTGTTTTCTATACTATTCTACTGTATCTTAGTCCGTTCCGCTCTGACATCGCTCGTCCATATGTACATAGTCTTAATTCATTCCTACTTGGATTTGTGTGTATTGGGTATATGTTGTGAAATTGGTTAGATATTACTTGTTAGATATTACTGCACTGTCGGAGCTAGAAGCACAAGCATTTCGCTACACCCGCAATGACATCTGCTAATCACTTGTATGTGACCAATCACATTTGATTTGAAGCACCTAGCCTCAAGTCTAATTGGGTATGACACTACAAGCTTGGCACACCTGTATTTGGGGAGTTTCTCCCATTTTTCTCTGCAGATCCTCTCAAGCCTTGTCAGGTTGGATGGGGAGCGTCGCTGCACAGCTATTTTCAGGTCTCTCCAGAGATGTTAGATCGGGTTCAAATCCGGGCTCTGGCTGGGCCAGTCAAGGACATTCAGAGACTTGTCCCGAAGCCACTCGTCTTGGCTCTGTGCTTAGGGTCGTTGTCCTGTTGAAAGGTGAAACTTCGCCCCAGTCTGAGGTCCTGAGAGCTCTGGAGCAGGTTTTCATCAAGGACATCGTCCATCTTTCCCTCGATGCTGACTAGTCTTCCAGTCCCTGCCGCTGAAAAACATCCCCACTGCATGATGCTGCCACCATACCTGGATGGTGCCAGGTTTCCTCCAAACGTGACACTTAACATTGAGGCCAAAGATTTCAATCTTGGTTTCATCAGACCAGAGAATCTTGTTTCTCATGGTCTGAGAGTCCTTTAGGTGCCTTTTTGCAAACTCCAAGCAGGCTGTCATGTGCCTTTTACTGAGGAGTGGCTTCCGTCTGGCCACTCTACCAAAAGGCCTGATTGGTGGAATGCTGGAGAGATTATTGACCTTCTGGAAGGTTCTCCCTTCTCCACAGAGGAACTCTGGAGCTCTGTCAAAGTTACCATCGGGTTCTTGGTCACCTCTCTGACCAAGGTCCTTCTCCCCTGATTGCTCATTTTGGCCGGGCGGCCAGCTCTAGGAATGGTCTTGGTTCCAAAAATGATGGGGGCCACTGTGTTCTTGGGGACCTTCAATGCTGCAGAAATGTTTTGGTACCCTTCCCCAGATCTGTGCCTCGACACAATCTTGTCTCTGAGCTCTACAGACAATTCCTTCAACCTCATGGCTTGGTCTTTGCTCTGACATGCACTGTCAACTGTGGGACCTTATATAGACAGGTGTATGCCTTTCCAAATCATGTCCAATCAACTGAATTTACCACAGGTGGACTCAAATCAAGTTATGGAAACATCTCAAGGATGATCAATGGAAACAGGATGCACCTGAGCTTTATTTCGAGTCTCATAGCAAAGGATCTGAATACTGATGTAAATAATGTTAAAAAATATATATGCCTTATTTATCATAAAAACCTGTTTTCATTTTGTCATTATGGGGTATACATCGATGAGAAAAATTATAATTTACTCATTTTAGAATAAGGCTGTAACGTAACAAAATGTGGAAAAAGGGAAGGGTTCTGAATACTTTCCGAATGCACCGTACGTGTCCATGCATATTCAAGTGTCTCAGGGGTTCCTTAAGGTTAGACATGTGCGTTTACTATGGGTATGTTCAGGACATCCACATACAAACTATGCCCGTACACAGATACACATATATGCGCAGACACACACATGCACGCACACACGCATGCACTCATACTAGTACACACACGGATGATTCCATGCCAGCTCTTTCATAAGAAAATAGTTGTGAACTGAGGGGGGGAAATATTGTTACATGCACTTGTTGCTGTGAGGTTTTATAATTGGTCAGAGGGAATTGGGTCAAAAAGGAAGGAAGCTGGCTTTGAGACTAACACAGGTGCATTAAGAGAGCAGGGAGCAGTGGAACATTCAGCTTCAGTAGTCCACAGTACACAATACTCTAGGCTATATACTGTAGCAACCGACTACCCCAAAATACTCATGCACACACACACATTTTTTATTTCCCTTACATGAATGTGTAATGCTTTTTGAACCCTTCTCAGTAGTTACATTAGTTACAATGTAGAACGGATTAAGTTTACAGTAAGCATATCTTGTTTTTTGTCAACCCATTGTGTGTGTGTGTGTGTGTGTGTGTGTGTGTGTGTGTGTGTGTGTGTGTGTGTGTGTGTGTGTGTGTGTGTGTGTGTGTGTGTGTGTGTGTGTGTGTGTGTGTGTGTGTGTGTGTGTGTGTGTGTGTGTGTGTGTGTGTGTGTGTGTTGGTGGGGGAGGGGGCTCTACAGCAAGGGAAAAGTGTCATAACATCCCCTCTTTTCTGACACTGTCCAATCTTCTGTCACCATGGCATTGTCCATAATCAGTGATGCCAGCTGGCTGTCCCCTGGCAGCCGGCCCATCATTCTGTTGTTGTCAACAGGACACGCAGCAGTCCTGGACAATCATGACTTAAACTCTTACATGTCCCTTATACTGTCTGTCATAAATGCTTCTTTACACATAAACTAAATGTTGTCCTAGGTACAGCTGTAGGATCTTAATTTGAGCCAGTTTGCTAAAGCAGGCGACAGGAAATGTGAATTATAATTAATGGACATTTTTGTAGGGGTTGATATATTTCCTGTAAGGGAAAACTAAGTCTGAAATTTCAGCATTTTTAAACCTCAATTACAATACGTGTTTTAAATGTCCTGCATTGCAGGAAAGTTCTCCTGCAACAGGGTGATCAAATGAAGCTCCTACATCTGTAAGTAAGACATATGTCAAATAATGCAGTGAGTTGGTGAGTTCATGTTGGACATTGACATGCCAGTTAGAAAATTACTAGCTAGCTATAGCACATAGTGCTGGATAGGACATGGTTGCATTAGCTTGGCTGTCAGTCATACTAAGATTAATGTACTTGTCTGATGTAATACTTATGATAGCATGAAAAATGCATTGATTAGGGGATTCAGTAAGTATTATGAATCAAACAAGTCCCTAGCCTCAGTCTCTAATTGACTGACAGACTGACTGATATACTTTTTGGTTACAGATGGACATAAGCATTTCTTGGTTTCTCCTAAACTATACTATACTGTACTATACTATAGCAATGTAATGATGTGAGGATCAATATACAATAATTTTATGCAATTTTATGACCAGTGATGATAGAATGAATGTCAGAACCCAAACCAAATATCTTTCTGTTAACAGCCTGCCACAAGAGACTATAATGAAAGAGGCCTAACAACTTTTTCTGTTCTGTTCCAGAGAGTGGACTGTGGGCTGATAGTTTGGGGATGTGAGGGAGAAGAGGACTCATCACAATGACCAACCAGGACAAGTGGGTCACTCTGACCCCAGCTGAATTCTCCCTTCTGCAAGAGTACGCTCAATGTAAGTCTGTGTCTCTGACAGTGGGTGTGAGTGTGTGAGCGTTTGTGTGTGTGTGTGTGTGTGTGTGCGTGCGCGTGTGTGCGCACGTGTACACCGTCACTTTACGCTCGCAATCAAGTTTAAACTTCATTGAAAATAGAATCTAGTCAAGTATAAAATGTGACACTGGATTAGTAAACTGCTGTTGATCCCATCTCAGGAGTATGTCCTGATCCACCTCACACAGAGAGAGATTTTACCTAATGCTTGACTATGGCAGGATAACAGAGCCCAGTTACTGTAATGGTGACTGCTTAAGAGCAGAGCAGAGAATATCTCCATGCACTGGCACTGTGTTATGAAACCCAGCCTAATCCAACTTGATTTGGTGTAAAGCTCAAACAGTACAAAACCCCCTCTTTCTCTGATGACTTGGAATCATCCATATGTCTGTAATCTGTTATTGGAGTCCCTTGCTGATTTTGCAGAAATACCAGCTCAAGCATTACATCTGTCTGGTGCTCTGGTGCTGTTTATGTTAAAACATGATCAATCATAACACAAAAGCATCCCCTGCAGGCCAAAGAGAGTTATGGACGTCTTGAAGTTATTTTCAAGAACGATACTGCAAGTATTCAGGTTTTCGAGAAATGAAAAATTTGACTGTGCATGTTTTGAGATAGATGTTTTTTCTGGCCTTCAGTGGGAATAGTGAGAAATACTGAAACTTTTCTTGCATTGGTTGTTTCCAGGATAACAATTAGGTTTAGTATCATTACTATTTTCTATATTTATTATATTTTGGTTTTAAAATGGTTTTCGGGAAAGGAAGGATTCTCAAAAGACTTCCCACATATCCACAACAATAAGAACTTCATCTCAGTGTGTTAGAGAAGACTAAAACAACAGAGCTAGTTTGAGCAGCAATAAGGACTCTAAATCTATATAGCGTCTTGACTGGAGGTTATTTTATTAGATATTCACAGACCTCAGTCCAAATCTAAATAATTAATGTTTTTTGCTTGAGATCTCTTCTGCAGGCAAAGGGTTTCACTTGGCCATGACATCTCTCTCGTTAATTGCTCTACACGTCTTGACAACATTGTTTCGCCGACTGTAAGCAGCTCTCCAGCCTCTCTTTACTGTCTCTGATTAGGATCGATTTTTGTTCTTCTTGAAATGTTTACCAGGGGCGCAACTTTGGTTTTAGAATTGGGGGGGACATAAGATCAGATTTAATATTGCAGTTAGATTGTGGCTTCCATCAATGTAATTGCCTGCATCATTTCCAATCCCCCATGTATTTTTTGTAAATATTTTCCATAAATGTATATATATATTTACCCAAAAAATATATGGGGATTGGAAATTATGCAGACAATTACATTGATGGAAGCCACAATCTATCTGCAATATTAAAGCTGATCTACCACCTAAAAGAAATCCAGCTCCACTATAATGTCGAAAGTCTGAGAAGAGACAGGGTACGGGACCGGGGAGAAATGAGAAAGAGTGAGGGACAGTGTGTGATAGAGAGATTTGGATAATCGTGTTTCAAATTGGCTCACAGCTAGTCATTATGCTCCCTGTGCAGCGAAAGGTTATAAAATATCCCATTCTCCGAGGTGCAACAATAGACCTTCTGCTGTTTCCACTTCTCCCTCCCTCCTTTTCAGTCCCTCCAGCTCACTTTAGGCCCCCCCTCTTCTCATTAAAAGGTGAAATGAGCTCTATTGCACACTTTCCTCACTTCACATACTGCATGAGCACCAATACTCAACAGTCTACTTCACTGCAGTTATGATTTCATAATCAGACACGATTATTAGAATGGATTTTTTTTGCTCAGTGACATTGCGGTGTGTATTTTCCCAGGTGCTGTGTAAAAGAACATTGATGTGACATGCATTTTGGCCTAAAGTAACCTACGCTAAGTCATTTCCTTTTAAGTGTTAGCTTTAGGATGACAACTTGACAGTTTTTTGACCATGTAGAGGAGTGATGAGAAAACAGTGCACGAGTTAACACTTTTTTATTTTATTTTTGGTGGGTTTATCACACAGGCACCCAGTCACACGTTTCATGGTTTCACGTGGTCATCCTTCCAAATCTAGTCTTGTTGCTCCAGAAGCTACAATGAATGAAATTAATTAATTAATGACATTTTATTTTCGTGTCAAATCTCCAATTGGCAACCCGTCCCTTATGGGATTAATTGACACATAAAAAAACATTACAATAATTCACTGTGTTAATTAAATGTTAATTATTCTTCTGGCGTTCTCCGTATGCACATCACATAAATAAAAAATAAAAATAAGTAAATTAATAAATAATAGTAAATAAGGTAATCCAAACAATAATTATATCCATAGAGCAGTAAAATAATATAATAATATACAATAATATATACATACATACAGTTGAAGTCAGAAGTTTACATACACCTTAGTCAAATACATTTAAACTCAGTTTTTTACAATTCCTGACACTCAATCCTAGTAACAATTCCGTGTCTTAGGTCAGTTAGGATCACCACTTTATTTAAAAAATGTGAAATGTCAGAATAATAGTAGAGAGAATGATTTATTTCAGCTTTTATTTCTTTCATCACATTCCCAGTGGGTCAAAAGTTTACATACGCTCAATTAATATTTGGTAGCATTGCCTTTAAATTGTTTAACTTGGGTCAAACATTTCGGGTAGCCTTCCACAAGCTTCCCACAATAAGTTGGGTGAATTTTGGCCCATTCCTCCTGACAGAGCTGGTGTAACTGAGTCAGGTTTGTAGGCCTCCTTGCTCGCGCACGCTTTTTCAGTTCTTCCCACAATTTCTATAGCGTTGAGGTCAGGGCTTTGTGATGGCCACTCCAATACCTTGACTTTGTTGTCTTTAAGCCATTTTGCCACAACTTTGGAAGTATGCATGGGGTCATTGTCCATTTGGAAGACCCATTTGCGACCAAGCTTTAACTTCCTGACTGATGTCTTGAGATGTTGCTTCAAAATATCAACATAATTTTCCTCCTCATGATACCATCTATTTTGTGAAGAGCAGCAGTCCCTCCTGCAGCAAAGCACCCCCACAACATGATGCTGCCACCCCAGTGCTTCACGGTTGGGATGGTGTTCTTCAGCTTGCAAGCTTCACCCTTTTTCCTCCAAACATAACGATGGTCATTATGGCCAAACAGTTCTATTTTTGTTTCATCCGACCAGAGGACATTTCTCCAAAAAGTACAATCTTTGTCCCCATGTGCAGTTGCAAACCGGAGTCTGGCTTTTTTATGGGGGTGTTGGAGCAGTGGCTTCTTCCTTGCTGTGCAACCTTTCAGGTTATGTCGATATAGGACTCGTTTTACTGTGGATATAGATACTTTTGTACATGTTTCCTTCAGCATCTTCACAAGGTCCTTTGCTGTTGTTCTGGGATTGATTTGCACTTTTCGCACCAAAGTACGTTCATCTCTAGGAGACACAACGCGTCTCCTTCCTGAGCGGTATGACGGCTGCATGGTCCCATGGTGTTTATACTTGCGTACTGTTGTTTGTACAGATGAACGTGGTACCTTCAGGCGTTTGGTAATTGCTCCCAAGGATGAACCAGACTTGAACCAGACTTTTTTCTGAGGTCTTGGCTGATATCATTTGATTTTCCCATGATGTCAAGCAAAGAGGCACTGAGTTTGAAGGTAGGCCTTGAGATACTGTCACGATTGTCTTCTTGAGAGAGAGAGGACCAAGGCGCAGCGTGTGGAAAATACATCTTCTTTTATTTAAAAGAGAGACAAAACGAACACTATACATAAACTGAAACAAAACAAAGAACGACCGTGAAGCTACAAATGTTCAACATAGACAACACACCACAAAAGCCTACTGCCTATGGCTGCCTTAAATATGGCTCCCAATCAGAGACAATGAATAACAGCTGTCTCTGAGAACCAATCTAGGCAGCCATAGACATAACTAGACAACATTACTCTACTCTGCCCCATACACATACAACAACCCTAGACACTACAAAACACATACATTCCCCATGTCACACCCTGACCTAACTAAAAACATAAAGAAAACAAAGAATACTAATGCCAGGGCGTGACAAATACATCCACAGGTACACCTCCAATTTACTCAAATTATGTCAATTAGTCTAACTGAAACTTCTAAAGTTATGACATAATTTTCTGGAATTTCCCAAGCTGTTTAAAGGCACAGTCAATTTAGTGATGTAAACTTCTGACCCACTGGAATTGTGATACAGTGAGTATTCGGTCTGTAAACAATTTTGGGAAATATTACTTGTGTCATCCACAAAGTAGATGTCCTAACTGACTTGCCAAAACTGTAGTTTGTTAATAACAAGAAGTTTGTGAAGTGGTTGAAAAACAAGTTTTAATGATTCCAACCTAAGTGTATGTAAACTTCCGACTTCAACTGTACATACCATATTCAGACAAATAAATACAGAAAAAAAGAAACAGAAGTCACTTGAACCCAGTCTGACACAAAGAGAAGATTCATACGGTAGACAAGCCTATACACAATCTTTATACACCCACCATTATCCACTACAAATACCATAATGGAAGAGCTAGAATAATATAATAAAACAATGTCTACACCAGGGGCCCAAATGGACCAGTCCTGCCAGGACACTCCTGGGGCTAAACTCCCATAGTTTGAAAATACAGGAAGAGATCTTGACAGGAACCAGACCAAACGGACCAGACAGAGGAGTCTAACCTGGTACCCGTTCCAGAGTCTGGTGATTCCCCCTGTGATTTCGATGCGGTCTGGTGGGTGCCAGATCTGATTTCTCCTGAGCTGTAGACTGAACCTTTTTAAAGACTCTTAGATGAGATCTCGCAGTGGGATCTCCCTTCACGGACATGATGATATCAATTGCTATTTAATGGGAAGTCTTTATGGTTATAACATGTGCGGAATGTTTTTCTTTTAGACTCAACCAAGAAGCTGAAAGATGTGCTGCAGGAGTTCCATGGAGATGGAGTGTTGGCGAAATATAACCCAGAGGAGGTAGTCTTTCTTTCCATAAGACACTGTTCTGACTGTTCTGGTAGTGAAGTGGCATCATTAGCAGTGCATGAACCATTGCAGAACTACTGTGAGGCTTCTTCGTAATGTAGAGCACTACCATCACTTCAGACTTGCTACCAATTCTTGGTCATTTTGATATCAACAACATTCAACAATGTTATCAGTCTATATTCACCTCAAACCAATATATTTGTACGTTTTGGCATTTGAAATGAAGAGGCACTACTTACTTTGGTTATAGAGGGGATGCTGAAAATGTCACACCAGCTTTTCAGGATATGAGTAACTGACTTTTAAAAGTTTGATTTATTGAGATGCCCAATGTCTTTATTCAATGCTGCATAGAAGCAAGACATACTCAATCAGGTAATGTAATTTCTTGTTCTCCCAGGCATGATATGGTAATGATATGTTTATTAAATCTCCCCTCATGGGAATCATACCAACCAGGATCATGTTCTGTGTCTTGTTTCAGGAAATTGACTTTGAAGGCTTCAAGGTCTTCATGCAGACGTTTCTGGAGAGCGAGCTGGCAGAGGAGTTCTGTCAGCACCTCTTCTTATCATTCAGTAACAAGGGACCAAAACCCAGCCCCTCTTCCATAGACAAGCCCAGAGTTACTGGTAAGACCCTGCACTTCAACTATAACCTTCAGATGATGTCCTTAAGGGGCAAAGTAGATTTTATATTGTCTGTGTGCGCTGTTACTGAATTTCTAAAGCTACATTTCCCCTTAAGGACCACCGCACCTTCACTTCAGACACAAACAAAGCAACAGATCAAGAAGGCATAGAAACTATGACCTCAGCAGCAGACAAACAATCTCTCTAACATCAAATAAAAGCCTAAAGTTGTTTAGGTCTGCTTTAGTTTGTACTCCTACCACAAAGAGCAGTGTCACTGGGTGATACTGTTGTAATTGGTTCAGTATTGTTAACTCTGTCGTCAGACCACCCCAGATTGCCTTGTTGTCGTGGACTGTAGCTTACAGGCAAGTCATTGAGTGCAGCTTGTACTTTTTCACAAAATGTCCAAACTGTACGTGTCCTGAGGTACGAACTACAATCTTCACAAACTAAAACTTTGCTGTCTAGTCAACATTTACTACTGTAATATTGGCAAAAACTACACCTATATATCATCTGCAATCAATTTCACAACACGAATTTCGATATATTGGTAGACAGTTTGAAAGGCAGTTTGAGGTTGACATTAGAGGCATAAGCTCAGCAATGATCATAACCGGCCTACATTTTGACCTTCTTCTCTGGCCTTCTTCTCTCTGCAGGCCTCAAGTTGATCAAAGGGAACTCGACCCCTCTGAAGGTGCCCCCTTTACCCAGGACTCTGCCCAGACCTCTAGGCATGGTTCAACTGAAGGACATCGTCTGCTACCTCTCACTGCTGGAGGGTGGCCGACCCGAGGACAAACTGGAGTGTGAGGACTAATTATTATTTTTCCTCTGAAAGGGGAATATACTGGAGCTCCTTTAGCTATAAAGCAGAATTGGGATTTACAGAAAAATAATGTTATTTTTGGGTTTACCCATGAGAATAATGACATTTGTGTACCGTAAATACAAACACTCATAGCCAAACAAGTTAGAGCTTCATCCCAATACACTGCTATATATTTCCCATTACCTAAGCAGGAACAGCAGGTTACCCTTTTCACTGTAGTCTACTTGAATCATTATGTTTACTGAAAGCCCTTATTAGCGTTGCCATGGTATCTCTTTATTCTACTTAAACTTTAGATGTGTACTTATTTATTTATGACATTATATTAGATAATTGAACATCAGACTTTTTATGTGTTCTTATAATTCTCATCCAACTGCTGAATAATTGAAGAGCAGAGCCGTTCATTAAAAATTAAGTGTGTTAATAATTTAGCAGGTCTGGCCCAGGGAGCACATCATTGGTTTAGCCTTGGATGCTACAGTATCTCTCCTTGTAGAGAATCCCACTCTACCCCTCCTTCCGTCTAGCCTCGCTGATGTTTTGGGGTGCTAAACAGGGCCCTCTGCTGGTTCTTCTAAGAATGACTGGTTTCAATTTAAACTTACAGTACATTCACTTTAGCTGCTATATCTGTAGGTCTACATCCGTTGCGCAAAGTCAGGGAATGCATGGCAAAAAGAGAAACATCGAAAAAGTGAGTATTGATCATCATCAGCAGCAAGCTAAATTCCCTAGGTTCTGTATGACTGAGGAAATATACCCTATGTCACTACAGTGGATTCAGTAAAAGTTACTGCAACTAGTACTAGTTCAGCTTTGAAGAGCAGGTGAGGACAACGACAGATAACAGTCTTTATACTGTAGGTTCATATGGTTAGACAACTTAGCTCTATGCTTTTTTTGAGTGACTCGACTGTATGCTATTCCTCCCATCTCTCTACACACCATCACCTTCCTGTGGCCCCGTTGGATTACCACCACAAACACCTTCCCAGCTCCAGCAGAGTTCCCAATCCTCCAGGCATCTACCTCACTTCCCCTTCCTCCTAACCGCACCACAGCAGGAAGCTGTCAATTAGCTCCTAATTAGTGTCTGACAAACAGCAGCTTGACGTCAACCCCATATGAAATGAACAACCCCCCTCTTCGAGTCCTTAGTGAACTCACCGGCTCACCCTCCTCAATCCAGCGGGTTTGTCACGAGCCGCACCACTACTGATATTGGGGGAGGGGGTAGCGTCTTGCTGAGACTGGGCTAAAAACACTTTTCCACGTATTGGGAACAGCCATTAGTATGTAAATTACTTGGGGCAGAGGAGAGTGTTGTCATGATTATATTACTATAGAACTGGTGTGTGTGTGTATCTCTGTCAGTCACACTTGTATTGGATAGCCAATCACTGTTCTGGTGAGGGAGCTGTCTGTTTCCATGGTGATGGTGTTGAGTGGTGGCTGGGGGCTAGTGGAGGAACCAATCAGACTTCAACACTGAGATGCTAAGAACACTTTTATGTGGGGAAACATTGCATTGAATTGATGGGAGTGCAATAGCTGATTGTACCCTTAAAAACTAAAGGAAGTTTTAGTTCTTCAACATAGTAAAGTGCATCCATGAAACTAAATTGGTAGTAAAAATGTGTCTCAATGACATCTATTGCATCTCAAACACCAATTGAAACTCATAAATGTTTGATCTCTTTCTCCACAGTTATGTTTCGTCTCTATGATACAGATGGGAATGGGTCTCTGGATAGTTCGGTAATCATTTTTCCTTCTTCATACGTATTCAAAAAAATGCCAAACAAATTATTTGAACACAGCCTTACATGAAACATCTTTGTTATTTACTAAAGCCTATACCAGAGCCATGTTTGGTTATGTCCTATACACGCCATGTTATTTACTGTACTGAAAAATGATTGCTGCTGCAACCTGAACTCAAGGGTAGATTTAACATAGTAAATGGAAATCCGTGACACTCCAATTAGAATGATATGTTACGTATGGTATGGTACGTATTAATTTGTGGATGTATGTCATCCATTTTGCATGATATGTTACACATTTGCAAAACGTGTGATATGTTACGAATTCCAATTTGTTGTGGTTACCATTAGCTAGGTGGCTAACGCTAACTTTAGCTAGGTGGCTACCATTAGCTAGGCTAGGGGTTAGGGTAAGGTGACCAGATTTCTGAAATGAAAACCGGGGACATTTCCAGTTCGGCAGGTCAATATATAATTTAAATATCCAATGTTATTATCTATGAAATAAAAAAGGGGGACAATTCCGGTTTCATGTATTTAGTCTAACAGGCACACTGTGACAGAGAAAACAACTATACTACAGAAACACTACAGACAAGACAGAACTGTCCGATCTGAACAGCCATTCCTGGTCCTGGTAGTCTGGGTAGAATACGAGCAGAAGACAACATGAGCAAAATTGAAAAAAACAGACAATAGTGTATGTGAAATACTTAACAACATAATAAAGAAAGAAAATGATGATGAGATTGGTAACTACATAATATACTTATACCAACCTAATCTGTATATTTCTCAGAAGAAGGTATTTTCTTCAGGATTGCTCTGTCTTTGGCCAGCTTCTCCATGAACTCCTGGCGCAGGGGAGGTTGAAGTTTGTCTTCACAATAAGCATGGCCTTGATGGTAGGAACAGTGAACCTATTTCTTGCTGCTGTCCATATACCATTCATTTGGGAGAACACTCTCTCGACTGGTGCATTACTTCCAGGTAAGCACATGACAACAGATGCTAATCAGCCAGGTTAGTGTGTGGGATGTCGTTCTCTTTGAAGTGGGTAACCACCGTGCTCCATTGCTGACTAAGAAGTGTCTCAGATGTTTTCCATTCTTCAAGCGATCCCCCCTTTATGAACTCTTGCAGGCCAGTAACCTCGTCAAACAATGCATCCTCATTGATG
Organism: Salvelinus fontinalis; assembly: GCF_029448725.1. NCBI lineage: Eukaryota > Metazoa > Chordata > Actinopteri > Salmoniformes > Salmonidae > Salvelinus > Salvelinus fontinalis. The sequence continues at coordinate 24,913,589 of NC_074702.1, read as the reverse complement.
GTCACATTGGGGCATTTTTCATGAAGTGTGGCTGCTGCCTTCTGGATCTCTTCATGCTGAGGTTACCTTTTTAACAGGAGACAATGTAAATCTTTTAGGTTATCTGTGTGCTTTCCCCATGCTTGCAAGTAGTTCACAGCCGTAGTGAAGAACGATTGGGATGTTTTGAGAAAGCTCTCCTTAGACTTTGCTTAATTTTCCTCTAGCTCTCTCAGAAGTCCTCTGACCAAAACTGGAATGAAGTTCTCATCACATCTTGCAGTCAATTTTGCCTCAATGTTTCTCAGGATTGCAGCTGACTCCACAACACAGCGGTCCTGGCCTCCAAGCATCTTGATCGTGTCACTGAATACGGTCAGGTTTCCATGGGCAAAGGCCAGGCAAAGTTCAGTCAGTGGATCTTCAAACATTGTTCGCAGGACAACAGGGCATTTGTCTTCAGAAAGAAAAAAGGATTTCAATGGCACATACCTTTTCATCACTCTTTCTAGAGCAGGGAGCATGGACAGCCAGCGAACATTGCTGTGTCCTAAAATGTTATGGTACTCCTGGCCAACAAACTCACATAAGCTCTTCAGTCTTTCTACTCTGACGGTGAAAATATGAAAATATCTTTGTGAGCAGGTACTCAACATCAAAGGGAATCATATCCAAAGCTGTTCTGGCCGTGTTATGAATGATGTGGGCAGGACAACCTAAACCAATCACCTCCCGCAGCAGAGCATTTTTAACTTCCGGTATGGACATTGACCCTCCCCAGCCTATTCAGTCCTCCAAAGTTGGTATTTGTGTTGTCGGCAGAGAATGCCACGACTTTGTTTTCCAGGTAAAAAATTGGGATGACCACTAGGACCTCAACTGCAATTTCCTCTGCTGTTCCCCTTTCAATTCAACAAAACCAAGCAGTTTTGTTTCCACAGATGTGCTGCCATCATGTATCTTACAATATCTGACTACTATTGGCAGCAGCTTTACATGTCCATGATTGGACGCATCAATGGACAGGGACACAAATTCAACCTGATCTAGGTCCTGTGTTACCAAAGTAGTTGCCCATGGTGCTAACACGTTACTCACTATGGCTTCACATTTTGTCCTAGCACATGTAAACTTTGGCTCATAAAGCTTCCGTGTCAGTTGTGCTGTGCAGTCCATAGATCTGTAACTATGATTGTGTCGCATAGTGTGGTATGCAAAGACACCCTCCTGCACAGCTAAATCAAATTCTTCTTGGGAAGGTTCTACCTTCTTGAAGATTGTGGTGACAGATGGCATACCAACACGGGCAATCAGAGAGGCCTTATTCTTTTTCGTCTGTTGATGTTCTACCACTGCCGTTTTTCCCCCGCTGCCAATTGAAAGAGAGAAATTACAAAGGGTGCAGTGAACCATTCTATCGTCTTGACCTGAGCGTATAAATGGAAATTCTCTCATCATGTTGTCATTAAAATGACATTTACGTTTCTTGGAAACAGTCATTGTACCTCCTCTGTCTGCTCTTCTTCACTCTCCTTGTGTCACTCTTCTTACTCTCTTAAATTTTTCTTCTACTCCAATCTTTCTTCACTCGTCTTCCTTATCTTTCTTCCTTTCCTTCTCTTTACCTTTCCACCTCACTCTTACATTTACATTTCAGTCATTTAGCAGACGCTCTTATCCAGAGCGACTTACATTTTACTTTTTTTTTTTTTTAATTTTAACTAGGCAAGTCAGTTAAGAACAAACTCTTATTTTCAATGACGGCCTAGGAACAGTGGGTTAACTGCCTTGTTCAGGGGCAGAACGACAGATTTGTACCTTGTCAGCTCAGGGATTTGAACTTGCAACCTTTCGGTTACTAGCCCAACGCTCTAACCACTAGGCTACCCTGCCGCCTCTTCTACACTCTCCTCGCTTCACTCTTTTTACTCCCTTCATTTTTCATTCTCACTCTCTTCTCCTTCCTCTCCAATCTTTAATAATAAATAGTACACTATTAGATCAAATACTTTGGTTAACAGATTCCGATTGCTTGCCTCATTTTTGTATTTTATCTTAAAAACATTGTTTGGAATAATACATTGGCAGGCTCTGTAACCATATCTTTACCTTTCCTCTTCTGTCTCCTTCACTCTTCTTCCTATCCAGTCTTCCTCCTCTCCTTCCTCTTCACTCTCTAATAGAAAACAATAAATAAATATTCTAATAATTCATGGTGCATTATCTTAATTATCTTATCAAAATAGCCCGTCCACTGCATGTTTACATGTGAATCTTTTAAAACCTAGCTACCAGTAGTTACCTAACCTAACTAGCTAACTTAGTCTACATAGCTAACGTTAGCTAGCATAACCTATTTAAAACCGTATAGAGCAGATCATCTATCTATATAATAAAATGTGACATTATTACATCACTAGGTAGTATCTCAAACGATTGTAACTTACCTGGCTTGAAAAGACGTTTGTGGTGATTTTGTGGATTCATATGACACTTGCTAGTTTCTGGCTGAGTTTTCCACAGCAGTTTTCTCCAAAACTAGCGCTAGCAAGAAGAAGAGTGAATGAAGCTGCTATAGCGAGCAGGGGTTAAGGTTAGAGTTAAGGTTAGGGTTAAGAGTTAGGTTAAGGTTAGGGTTAGGGGAAGGGTTAGCTAACATGCTTGTAGTTACAAAGTAGCTAAAAAGTAGCAAGTAACGTTAGTTGTAAATTTGCTGATTAGCTAAAATGCTAAAGTTGTCTGTGATGAGATTCTAACACGCAATCCTTTTGGGCTGCTAGACGTTCGTGTTATAAGTCTACCCATCCAACCCGACCAACCACCCTGCTTTCGTTTTTGCCTTAAGTAACCTTCTGTCTTATGTAACTATACCAAACATAATATATCATACTAATTTGAGTGTCCCAGATTTATTTTACTATGTTACGTCTAGTCTATGAGACCACGCTGGGTACAATGGTACATGATAGCTACCTAATGTTCTATAAATACAATTCTGTAGTAGAGGACCTGGAAATCTGAATTTTACCTTAATCTCATTCTAACCATGACACTGACATATGGAAATGTAGAATATATTGTACAATGTAATCTAGAGTAACATTACACAAGCCCTCTAAAAAGCTTGGGCTTGTTACGGAGGAGCAGGCGGGTAAATGTCTCATGTTCATTGCTCTGGTCTGCATGTGATGACTCTCCACTAGATGATAATTGCCCTCCCGTAGGGCAACCATTGTAATTAAAGTCATCAAGCCTGTATCAGTTTTCAAGCTGCTTTTGCTGTGCATTGTACCACTCTCTTTTGGAGAGAGAAGATTGTACCAACTGACCATTACATGCTGTTCATCAGTCTAAAACCATCAACTGAAGAATGGCTATTGTACCATAGATATATTTTGACACAAGATTTGTTTTCCACTTCTAGGAACTGGAGCACATCATCTCTCAAATGATGCATGTTGCTGAGTACTTGGAATGGGATGTGACAGAACTGAAGCCGGTAAAATACATATTTTTTCATAAACATTTAATATACTGCAGATCCATAGACATAAAGCTCTAGGGCCCCCTAGTTTCAGATATATGAATAACAAGAAAATACTGTAACTTTGTATAGCTTGAATGAGGGTGTCATATATAATCTGTGTTGACAGATCCCACTGTACTGTCTCTGATTGGTTGTGAGTAGATTTTGCAGGAGATGATGCAGGAGATTGACTATGACCATGACGGCACAGTGTCTCTGGAGGAGTGGATCCAGGGAGGCAGTACGACCATCCCCCTGCTGGTACTACTGGGCCTAGAGACGGTGAGTGTTTTACCTAAACATCATCACTGTTTTTACTTTCAATGGCAGATTTTCTAGACCGGAGCCAAAGCGATTCTCTATGTATGGCTCTGAAGTATTCAGTTCTGGTCCTGGATGCACTAGTGGTTCAGGTGCTTGGATTATGAACATGGTCTTTTGCCAACTAATGCCCGCAATGCAGTGAAGAAAACAATATGACAACAATAACGTCTAATGTAACTGGCCCCTCTAACAGTACAACTGGCCCCAGCTTGGCCCCCCCAGTTGAAATGGTTTAGAACCGCCACTGCCTGGATGGCCAGAGTGTGTGCAGGATTTAGTTCAAGCTCAGTTTACCTGGTAAACTGATTTAGTTCAAGCTCAGACTACCTGGCATGATGACTCCTTGCTGTCCCCAGTCCACCTGGCCGTGCTGCTGCTCCAGTTTCAACTGTTCTGCCTGCGGCTATGGAACCCTGACCTGTTCACCGGTCGTGCTACCTGTCCCAGACCTGCTGTTTTCAACTCTCTAGAGACCGCAGGAGCGGTAGAGATACTCTTAATGATCGACTATGAAAAGCCAACTGACATTTACTCCTGAGGTGCTGACTTGCTGCACCCCCGACAACTACTGTGATTATTATTATTTGACCATGCTGGTCATTTATGAACATTTGAACATCTTGGCCATGTTATGTTATAATCTCCACCCTGCACAGCCAGAAGAGGACTGGTCACCCCTCATAGCCTGGTTCCTCTCTAGGTTTCTGCCTAGGTGTTGGCCTTTCTAGGGAGTTTTTCCTAGCCACCGTGCTTCTACACCTGCATTGCTTGATTCATGTTTGGGGTTTTAGGCTGGGTTTCTGTACAGCACTTTGAGATATCAGCTGATGTAAGTAGGGCTATATAAATACATTTGATTGATGATTGATTTGATTTGATTTGAGTTACAGGGCCAATGCAGCCATTTTTATATCAATATCATATCTGGGAAACAATTAAGTACCTTACTGCAAAAGCTATTTCTCAAGCAAGAATTTTGCTAGGACTGTCTGGTAGTGGTCTGAAGGGAAACTGAAAACCAGCTGTTATTGGCAGGCAGGTTTGGAACTCTCTTTGTTATTGGTCTATTAACTTATTTACTGCCATTCATGCAAAAACTGCTGATTAGAAGATCCTGTGTAGATAGCCTTTTCAACCAGCAACTGGGTCGTTACACAAAATGGATGCCTTTTGCATCCCTTTAATATTTTATGTAGGAATTGTGCACCAATATTGAATTTTAAAAGCATGTTATATTAAATGAAGTGCCTTTTAATATAAACCACATGAGGAATTCAATAAATCGTTTTTATATGAATTTCATTTCATTTTTTAGATGAATAAAGGCTTGCTAAAGTGCCAAAATTCAGCATTTTCACATGTCCCTCCATCAACCCTGTGTCACTTCTATGAAGATTTCAATCTACTTAATCCAAAAATGTATCATTATTGTAAAGCCCTAGTTATTTTTGTTGCTTTGACAAAGTAATCTCTGAAGATGATGATTTTTCTTTCATGTGATTAGTGATTCATTTACGTATGTCCCTCATTTTCAGGAGAAACCTGTTGCGTGAACTGAACTCTTGTTTCAATATGGTGAAGCTACTCCTTTGAAAATATTTTTTTCTAAAGAAAGATTGAACATCAAATAGTCAGATCATAGTGTACAAGCAGGTGAGCTGGTTCTACTCTTTTTGGCTATTGTCTGGTGTTTTGTGGTAGAAAAAGGAGCTGGTCGGACACAACACATCAACCCAGGCTAGAAATCAAATCAAATGTTATTTGTCACATGCACATGGTTAGCAGATGTTAATGCGAGTGTAGCGAAATGCTTATGCTTCTAGTTCTGACAATGCAGTAATAACCAACGAGTAATCTAACCTAACAATTTCACAACAACTACCTTATACACACAAGTGTAAAGGGATGAAGAATATGTACATATAAATATATGAATGAGTGATGGTACAGAACGGCATAGGCAAGATGCAGTAGATGGTATAGAGTGCAGTATATACATATGAGATGAGTAATGTAGGGTATGTAAACATTATATTAAGTGGCATTGTTTAAAGTGGCTAGTGATACATTTTTTACATCAATTTTTCCATTATTGAAGTGGCTGGAGTTGAGTCTGTATGTTGGCAGCAGCCACTCAATGTTAGTGATAGCTGTTTAACAGTCTGATGGCCTTGAGATGGAAGCTATTTTTCAGTCTCTCGGTCCCTGCTTTGATGCACCTGTACTGACCTCGCCTTCTGGATGATAGCGGGTGTGAACAGGCAGTGGCTCGGGTGGTTGTTGTCCTTGATGATCTTTATGGCCTTCCTGTGACATCGGGTTGTGTAGGTGTCCTGGAGGGCAGGTAGTTTGCCCCCGGAGATGCGTTGTGCAGACCTCACGGTTGTGGGCAGAGCAGTTGCCGTACCAGGCGGTGATACAGCCCGACAGGAGGCTCTCGATTGTGCATCTTGTGCATATTTTTGGTGACAAGCCGAATTTCTTCAGCCTCCTGAGGTTGAAGAGGCGCTGCTGCGCCTTCTTCACCACGCTGTCTGTGTCGGTGGACCAATTCAGTTTGTCCGTGATGTGTACGCCGAGGAACTTAAAACTTTCTACCCTCTCCACTACTGTCCCGTCGATGTGGATAGGGGGGTGCTCCCTCTGCTCTTTCCTGAAGTCCACGATCATCTCCTTTGTTTTGTTGATGTTTAGTGTCTCAAAGCACTTCATGATGACGGAAGTGAGTGCTACGGGGCAGTAGTCGTTTAGCTCAGTTACCTTAGCTTGCTTGGGAACAGGAACAATGGTGGCCCTCTTGAAGCATGTGGGAACAGCAGACTGGGATAAAGATTGGTTGAATATGTCCGTAAACACACCAGCCAGCTGGTCTGCGCATGCTCTGAGGACGCGGCTGGGGATGCCGTCTGGGCCTGTAGCCTTGCGAGGGTTAACACGTTTAAATGTTTTACTCACGTCGGCTGCAGTGAAGGAGAGTCCACAGGTTTTGGTAGCGGGCCGTGTCAGTGGCACTGTATTGTCCTCAAAGCGAGCAAAGAAGTTGTTTAGTCTGTCTAGGAGCAAGACATCCTGGTCCGCGACGGGGCTGGCCAAACCGAGTCAAAGCCATCTGTATTAGGCCAGCCTGATTCCTCATCCACCATAGTTGCTGGAACCGTGCTGGAAAGGACAATGTGGGAAAACAATATTTGAGCCAGCACAGCATGGTTGGGGTGGGCCCTATTGTGTGAATCAGGTACAAGGTCTGGACATTCCCACCACTGCCTAACTAGTCAATTGCTTCGTCAGATGGCACCACTGATGTCCTAGCTGTCTTTGTCCACTAGATGGAGTCATCTTTTCATTTTTTTGCTGCCTTTGATTTCAATGATCTTGAACAAGTCATCACTTATCACAGGCTAATGAGACAGTATCTTACAGTGACGTCAAACTGTCATTTTGCTGTGATTGACATAATAGATGACATGATTAATGACACAGGATTAAAGGGAAGATCCCAGGCAATCCTCCCCACCAAAGTTGATGGCTTTGGAGAACAGTTCAAAATTAGCTAAATCTTTCACATGGGCCACATTAAGTTGCCAAACGTTGTCGAACGCTGCAGATCAAAATGCCACGAATAGAGCCGATGTGATTCCTTATTGTACATGTCAGAGAGGCATGTTTGTTTTACATGGCCTATTTATATCTGCCATATAACGAATAGCCCAACTATCAACCAGTCAATAATTAACCAATCAATCAAACCAATCAATCATCTTTCTTTCAGAATGTGAAAGACGATGGGCAGCACGTGTGGAGACTGAAGCACTTCAACAAGCCGGCCTACTGTAACCTGTGTCTGAACATGCTTATAGGCCTGGGCAAGCAAGGGCTGTGCTGCTCATGTGAGTATGGTAACAGTAACAGTTGTTTCCTCATGTCTACTCTCATTTTTACCAATCATAAAAGGTTTATTCCATGCACTTTTTCATCATTAAGAAGGCATTTTTGTGATCCAAATCACCCTTCGAAAATGTCGATCTCCAACCTCAATTTAATGTTTGCTATTTTTACTTGTTTTTGTGATTTTTTTTGTTGTTGTCAAAATGTGTGTTCCACCTCTCCCAGTCTGCAAGTACACTGTCCATGAGCGCTGTGTGGCCCGTGCTCCTCCGTCGTGCATCAAAACCTACGTGAAGAGCAAGAAAAACACAGAGGTGCGTCCAATTGGAGTGTTTACTAATCGGCACGCTCGGATCAGTGATGCCCCACGGAGCTTAGATCCAGGGCTCCTTCCTCACTAATGGAATAAACAAGTCATTCTGATATTAAGCATAGCTAATTACAATATTTAGTCTGGTTTAAATACATGCCCAATACACAAACAACATTGTTACATATTTCTTACTATTATGGATTTCTCACTTGTTTTCTGTTCTGCTTTTCTCCTCTGTTTCTCTCTGTTTCTCGCTCCACAGGTGATGCACCATTTCTGGGTGGAGGGAAACTGCCCGACCAAGTGTGACAAGTGTCACAAAACCATTAAGTGTTACCAGGGTCTGACTGGGCTTCACTGTGTGTGGTGCCAAATCACGGTACCCCTCCCCCCCGAGGAGAATCAGCCACCTCCTCATTATTTTCCACAGTTTCTTGCTGTTTATGATTTAGTTTTTGCACCTTTTATCCAAGGCCTCTCACTTTACCAATTTACACCAAGTAACAGTTATTTCCAGTATTCTGCTAATGGAAAATAAACCACAGTCAAAATGTGTTTTGATATCAGTCTTTTTAAAATAAACCCAATGTTAGGAGTTGTGTTTTTGTAAATTACACAACATGCTCTTGCTTTTTACTTAACAGCACTTGGTGTTTAGCTAAAAACAATTCTACATAGCTATAACTGAATTTTATATTTTATGGCCCCCATACATTTTAAAGGAACTGAACTCTAATATCAAATTACAAATGACAATCAAATGAAAGGTAACATTGAATAATATGTTATGATCTTGAATGTCACCCTAATACTAATATGGTTGTAATTGATTCCCCTCATCCAGCTTCATAATAAGTGTGCCTCCCATGTGAAACCTGAGTGTGACTGTGGACCACTGAAGGACCATGTCCTGCCCCCCAACACAATCTGTCCTGTCATACTGGTGAATTTAACTTTCACAACGATACCATATTCTGCTTATATACAAATTTACCACAGAATAGCTTTATGAAAAGATATGTATATTTCCTCACACATAGATCACAGTTTCCCATATTTTTGATAACGTGTATTAGATTGTTTTCAAGATGCCCATTTCTGCTGTCTGTGCGCTTTGACCCCCAGGAAAGACAGTCTACGGTGAGGAAAGATTCCAGATCCAGCCAATCAGGAGGCAGAGGGAAGATGCAGAGAGCCAACTCAGTCACAGTGGATGGCCAAGGACTACAGGTGACAATCCAAACCTTTTTCTTTTTCTTCTATAGAAGCATCAGGATAACATTTAGTAGAATTTTGTGAAAAATGTGTACTTTAAATTGAAATTTAGAATCTAACCACAATTTAAACTTTGATGGGCGCAGGATAATATAAAATGACTCTGTCAGGATTAATATGAGATTAGTTTCTACTGGTGAACAAAACAAGAATCAGCTCCATCCAAATCCTCCCTAATATCTAACAGACAGACAACCGGTGACAATCAACCTGAACCATCTCCCCGCCACATCCATCTCTGCCCTCTCCGGCTAACCAGCATAATAATCAGGATTATTATTTATAATTAGAGGAAGTAATGGATCACTCCTGGCTGGACAGGGAGCTCATTAATCCACCGCTCGGCCTGCTGGGATAGCAGACAGGGAGAGTTAAGAGCTTCATCTGTGTCAGGGAGCTGCACGGGCGCACTGTCACCGCCGCCCGCCACTGAGCGGCAGGAAGGCCAACTCGTAGGCTATAGCCTGCGATTAGGGCTTGTTTTGTTTATGCCTCGCCTCAGCCCTGGCTGCCTCCAGCGTGGTAGAGGCCTACTGCTTCTCTCTAGCCACTGTTCTACCAGAGGTAGCGATAGAGAGGCTTGTCTCTAAGGATAGCCCCCGTGTCACTCAAGACTCAAACTGCTTCTCCCAATCAGGAGATGGTGATGGTTATAACTTGAATTAGGAGGGGTATTGTTCAGTTGATTTCCTGGGATTTTGTTGGGTATTGTCTGTTGTTTCCCTGAGAAATGTTTGAACTTTTAATTGTCGATACCAGTAACTAGAATATATATAAATATAAATATTTTTTATTCACAGTTTATAATAATGATTTTACGCTATACTTTAACGTAAGATCAGCCTACTACATTATAAGCAATTGGACTGAAATCGCTTTCTGTTTTGATATATTTTCCTATAGATCACAACAATAGAGGGAACTCATCCTCTGCTAGTGTTTGTGAATCCAAAGAGTGGAGGGAAGCAAGGTGACAGGTAAGCACACTCTCTCCCCACGCTCTACATCTCTGTAAAAAGGGATTCTCAGAACTGCTCTTCAATCAAAGAGCTGCGTAGCCCGGCTGCACACGGAGTTCTCAAGGCTTAGTTAGTCAAATAGAAACACAATAACATTTACCTACGGACTCCTGCATGATTCAGCAGAGGTTCTTCAATGGCGCTGTCGTTGACTGTCACATCCCTGGTTGTCAGTGTATAGGTTAGACCTTCTTCTTTAACCCAGGGCCTAATTGGGTTATTACTGAACATATTCATTCTAATCCTTATTACTCCAGTCCTCATTTGTTTAAATGATGAGATCAAAATATGACTTGAGCCAGTTGATATAATGAAATGGAAATTAAAATGAATTAGTCTTTCTAATGACTTCTTCCTATAGCCCTCCCAGTTGCTGACAATGACACTGGGATAGGGCATTGGAGCTGTCAATCATACTGTAGCAAAACAGCATACAGACAATGTACAGGGGTTCAGTTGATCATATTTCAGTTAAGTGTTTGCATTTGGACTTTTCTTCAAAATCCAGATGTTCTGTGGTAGCTGTAAGGGGGAGATGTTTCATTAGGTTTCTGTGGGTCAACTCAACACTGCATTGCTGGTTGTCACAATTCCATCCTTTTCTTTCTTCCTTTCCTTGTTTCTCTTTTTTTCCTCTCCTCTCCTCTCCTCTCCTCTCCTCTCCTCTCCTCTCCTCTCCTCTCCTCTCCTCTCCTCTCCTCTCCTCTCCTCTCCTCTCCTCCAGGATCTACAGAAAATTCCAGTACCTCTTAAACCCTCGGCAGGTATACAACCTGGCCAAGAATGGACCCATGCCTGGGTAAGTTCTGCTCTAATCATCTCACATAGACTCCGCAACATCACCTAAAGTGCACAGAACACTCTACAGTCATGATTCAACTATCATTATTATCCCCAAGTTACATGTGGAATCAGAGTGGTGGATGAGCGACTGTTTACAAAGCCCTAATGTATTCCGCTGTTGCCCAGTCATAATATCCAACATCTCATGCAAGAGAGGCCTCTCAATTTGAGCCTCTCACTCAATCAGGATTCATATGCAGACGTGATTGAAAGGTGAGATCAGAGATCACAAGCAGTGAGACAACAACACTGTGCTTGAGTCTAGTAGTGGTTACAGTGTGTGGGAATAGCGATATATTGTGAGTGATGCGAGGCATGCTGATGTGTGATCACGCATACCGCTGTAGGCTGCACAGGCATGGGTCTGGGGCTGTTGGACTATCCGTGTCTATGATTAAGAAGATGAGCAGATCATTTCAATGCACAAGGTTCTGCCCCTTTTGTTTTAGACACATCACTTTCGGAGCATTCTAAAATGCAGGAACACATCGCCGCCGTGCTCTAATGTTGCTGGATTTTGATTAGGTTTTGAAAGCAGAATGTAAATGGTTTGCGAAGAGGAAAAGTCCAATGTAAACTTTTGTAGATGGTTTAGTTTGTGCTCATAATTACAGTGGCCCAGAGGGGCAAAATAATGGCTTTACTCCATAGATCTATCTTACACGGTCGTAAGATTTGAAATTGACCTTGTCGGCCATGTTGTGTCTTCGCTTTTGATTCTCTGTGTTTGGAGCTTTGTTGGCTGGGAAGGCCATGTTTATTGACGAGGCTCTTAGAGACGTGTTGCACTCAGAAGAAGCCCCTCTCTATCTTTAGCTGGGAACATTCCAGATGACCTTGCCCCGGCTGTAACCTTGTTAATATTTGGTGAAGTGTATGTAATGCGGTTGGCATTAACAAGGTGACTGGTCACCGTGGCCACTAGCAGGCTGAGGCAGCCGCACACACTGCTGTCAATTAGCACTAGTGCTAACGCAATTAGCCCAAATTAAGTGTTTGTTTCTTGGTATTTAAATATCCCCAAAGTTGCCTTTCATGTTCGCGGCCGTCTGTTTTGCACCTAATACGGTTTGCAGTCCCAGTTGGAGAGTAATTGAGCGAATAATTTATCCGCCATATGAGGCTTGGAGGCTCCCTCATTCAGTTAGGGCTTTGTTATTGTGAAGGAACGGAAGAAGTTGGACTGAACATTGGCCATCTTGATCCGATTAGCCTCTGAACAGACTAGCTGGCTGAAGGAATAATTGTCAATGTGATCTGTGTTATTTTGTGAGATTATAGCGGCCTTTGCAGAGCCGCTCCAGTGCAGCAGAGTTACAATATAGATGTGAGATAAAATAGGGATAAGTATGGAGATAAAACACTTACAGTACCTTTGAATAAGGTAGCCTTGAGTTAAATTTACTATTGGACATAATAGTAAATTCTTTGAGGGCAGAATGTCTAAAGGTTTGAATGACTTTATAGTAGATAAAGAAAATATGTTTCTCTCTGAAAGGGGATTATTTCATGCATTACGTGACTGGTATTGTGTATATGATTTTTTTGTTGTGTTCAAGGTTGAATTTCTTCCGAGAGGTCCCAGATTTCAGAGTGTTAGCTTGTGGTGGGGATGGGACAGTCGGTTGGATTCTGGATTTCATAGGTGAGTGTGCACTTCCACTGCCACACCAGTGTTACACCGGTGAACAGACTGGTGAACACATCCTGGTATATACTAGTTAGTATACTAGTGGGATGAATGGAACTAGGCCTAAGTATGAATTTGGTCCTCACAATTTCATAATAAAAATTGTATTTACATTCTAAATATAACTTTTGCATTATAGCAGTTTTCCCCTTTCCTTAACACTTCATTGTGCTCTCTTCATAACCTTGTGCTGTACAGTGAAATCTTTTGTGCGTTTTGATTATTATAATGTTGTATTACTTTGGTGAAATAAACAGTGCTCTCGTTATTTTGCAAGAAATCATCAAATATACTTTTATGATTTGTATATAAATATTTTCATTACGTCCGAGCCTGCGTATTCAAGGGAGGTAAAATAGGGTGATTATGTGAGTTCAAAACCGGCATATTAGTCGTCGTTTGAGAAACAGCCTGAAGTCAATTTTATCTTGAAGACTTATTTCTGGTTCTGCCTTTAAAAATTGCCTCAATTTTTTATCAATCAAAACAAAGAGAAGTAATAATGGACAGAATGAATGGTACAGTACTCCTGAAATAGCCTGTGAGACTGGACATTCACGTCGAGTCAAGGTCTATCTGTTGTTGCACAGATTTTAGATTTGAATGATGGTCAGATAACCGTGCTGCACTGACTGAGATTTCTTTTCTTACTCAGAGACCTGGGCAAATCAAAGTTAAATCACATTTTTAAAAAGACAGTATATTAAAGTGGATTCGTGTTCAGTTTTGTTGTTGTGGTCAGAATGTGGGGGTGTGGTCCTCTGTAGCTCAGTTGGTAGAACATGGAGCTTGCAACGCCACGATAGTAGGTTTGATTCCCAGGACCACCTGTACGTAAAATGCTTTATTTAACTAGGCAAGTCAGTTAAGAACAAATTCTTATTTACAATGACGGCCTACCCCGGCCAAACCCGGACGATGCTGGCCCAATTGTGCGCCAACCTATTTGGACTCCCAATCACAGCCGGTTGTGATACAGCCTGGAATCGAACCAGGGTCTGTAGTGAGACTCTAGCACTGAGATGTGGTGCCTTAGACTGCTGCGCCACTCGGGAGCCCTGCATGACTGTAAGTTGCTCTGGATAAAAGTGTCTGCTAAATGGCATAGTAGTAATAATAAAGTATGATGTTTTTGTTGTACCTCTTGTGTAGATAAGGCCAACCTGGACAGGAACCCCCCTGTGTGTGTACTTCCACTTGGAACAGGAAATGACCTGGCAAGGTGTCTGCGATGGGGAGGAGGTATGTTTAATAGCAATTTAATGACCCAAAGTGTGCCATTTTTTTAATGAATTATATTATTCCTCTTAAATGAAGGAAACATAAATGTGTGGCCTCTATTTTTTGTCCAATTACATGATTCATGATATTGAATTTAGATTTGACTATATTTTATTTTGCCTATGTTTTCATGTAGGAATAAATCAGTACAAATAAATAGTTAGAATAGCTAAAATTGCAGAGAATAATGTCATATTAAAATACTTATGGCCTATACTATAATGTGTTTTAGCTTATGTTCTGGGGTATTATCTACAACATAAACTATCCTATGTTGTTTGTGTATTAGGTTATGAGGGAGAGAGCATTCTGAACATCCTGAGGGGCATAGAGGACAGCTCTGAGGTGATGTTGGACCGCTGGAAGATTGACGTCACACCCACGGACAAAGAAGAGAGGGGTGACCCTGTGCCTTACAGCATCGTCAACAACTATTTCTCTATTGGGGTGGTGAGTTACCTACACTAATATACAGAGCATTATAAAGGCATAATTTAGCGGTTTGAAAAATGTGTTTCCTAATACTAGCAAATCTTGGCTGGCTGTTTTAACAAAACGAAAGTGTGGATTGCAGTCGCTCCATGTCCATAGATGGCTTTCAAGATAAGTAAACACATGTCTAAATATCTAAAACTTATCCCTTTAAGCAAGAACAGTGGGTCAACAAACTGGACTAGTCAATAGGAGAGGGCCATGTTTAATCTAAGGCTCTCACCTAAAACAACAAGACTGACAACTTCATGCTTATCGTGGATCATCCATTTCAATCAAATAATTTATATAAAGTCCTCAATTGGATAACACTGTATACCGAATTTAAAGCAGCAACGTAATCCTATGTTCTTCTGAATAATCTTACTCATTTTGATCAAATGCTAGTTAATAAGCCTTTATTGAGATGTGCTTAAGCTTAAACCACCTCTGATTGAAGAATATGTAGTATTTTGTGCATCTGCGTGGTGTTACGCACCTTTAAACTCATCTACAGCAGAGTCAGGCCCATCTCTGTCCATCTTCAACATAATGACACTGATTACACCCTGCTCATGTGGGTCATTACTGATAAATGTCAGGGGAAATATGGTAATTGACATTTGCAGGTTGGGAGACGCTGGCATCTTGGTGTTGTGACATTCGAACATGACGGGGAAATGAGTGATGCATGTCCTTACAAATGTTAGTCAAATAAATGCCTTGGCTTTGTCCCGTATTGACGAAGGTAGGTCCACTTAACAGACGAAGGGGCTGTAAGCGTTGGAATCATTTCTCTTATAATTCCTCAATATTCGTCATGGCTTGAGGCAAAACATGTTTTCGGAATGTATGTACAGATATTGCAATACCCTTCTACCAAACAACAGTAGTAGCCTTAGCAGAAGTATTACTTTAAGCCATTGCAACCAATCGACTTCATTGTTATAACACTATTTTCATGGCCTTCTAACAGTGGGATTAATATCTAACGAACGTGTTGACAAATTAAGTTGTTTGCCCAGGATTAGGAAGATTCTGAGCTCTCGATGGAATTGAGTGTGATATATTTTGTGTCACATTTCACATCAAATTTTGCTTTCCGTTGGAAGAAAAACACTGAATACAATAAAGATTACAAAACAAGTCAAGCTAATAATTACCTCAGAGATTATGCAGATGAAGAAAGATTGTTTCTGTAATGACATTTCTGTAGAGTCAAACTCTGAGGATCCGTCGTAACCAAAAGGTTTCTCTATGTCGAGCCACAGATAAGTGTAATCAAAAGTATCTTATTCTTGGATTTCAAACATTTTATGTACAGCGTGCACATTTTTTTCAACTTAAAAATTCTAAGCATTGCATCACAGTTTGGCATTTATTGTCATTATTGCATTGGAGGCAGCTCTGCAGAATGGTTACTGGCTGGCACAGTCACAAAGTCATAAAATCTGATTTTAAAGCTAACCTTAAATTAAGACCAAAAATATAATTTATGTTGTCCTGAATTTTTACAATGTAGCCAATTTTGACTTTGCAGCTGGCCCATCTAGTGGAAATTGCTAATTTCTGCCTCCAGGGCAAGATTCATGACAATAAGCATCAACCTGCCATTGCATCAGGCATTGAAGGTGGCTAGGGCATTGCACAAACCGAAAGACGTCTGTTTGAACTTGTACAAGCCCAGGGGTTGGTGAATGAATGGGTAAAAGTGTTGGATGGGGAGAGTATATTTCAAAACGTACCATTCCTGTCAAACTTCACAAAGTACTAGGATCACCTACAACTTCCTCTTCCATTTTTACAAGATTTACACCAAACTCAAGTCATAAAATCTTCCCAATAGACCATCATCCGACCACATCGTCAACTATTTTAGCACACCTCCTGTTCCTATCCTTCCAATCTAGCCATTCCGTCCAGTTGAATGGAATTAATGGCGTCATCCCTTTATGAGGACGTTAAAGTGACGTGAAGTGTAATGATCTCAATCAGGGCTTAGTGTGCTGAGGGACAGACCTAATCACAAAGGAGGTCCTAAGATGATGCAGTCAGTTCGTCTAATGACCCAGGCTCGCATGTCAAAGTCATTACTCTCCCCGTGAAGGAGAGTCATCAGCTGCCTGAGCACCACTCATAATTGGACTAAACTTTGAGCTATGAGGGCATATTACATTACACATGTACTGTATTAATTTGGGTGCCAGAGTTTTACAATGGTAATTATTTGAAGGCGGCCCTAAGATGAGTGAGAGGGAGTGTGAGAGAGAGACTTCATTGTCCTACTGCTGTTTGGAGATTGAGGTTGAAGATGTTTGTATCATCAGTTCAGATGATCTGCTGTTAATGTCCTCTTAATGTACATATGAACTTGCTCTACATTACATTGGCCCTAAGTGACAAAGTAGCTTTAGTGGAATGTAGTTGCAGTAGCAGTCCATCTAGTTACAGTTCGAGACTGACGGGAACTTCTACAGGAAGTATAGGAACTTCTACAGGCGCACCATTGAGAGCACTCTGTCGGGCTGTATCACCGCCTGGAACTGCACCGTCCGGGACTGCAGGGCTCTCCAGAGGGTGCTGGCATCTAGAGCACCTGGTGTCACAGGAAGGCCAAGAAGATCATCGAGGACCTCAGCCACCCCAGCCACGGCCTGTTCACCCCGCCACCATCTAGAAGGTGGAGACAGTACAAGTGCATCAAAGCTGGGACAGAGAAACAGCTTCTATCTCCAGGCCATCTGACTGTTAAATAGTCACTACTAGCTGGCCTCTGCCCAATACCCTGTCTTGAACTTTAGTCACTGTTGCTAGCCGGCTAACACGCGGTACTCAAGACTGCTGCCCTATGTACATAGTCAGTGAAAACTGGACACTTTAATAATGTTTACATACTGTTTTATCTACTTCTTATGTATAAACTGTATTCTAGTCAAGGCTCATCCTATATAACTACTACTGTGCACACATTTTCCATTCATATACTGTCTAAAATGTCTGTACACACCAATGTCTACACACACCGGACTCTAACATTGCTCGTTCTAATATTTATATATTTCTTAATTCCTTTATTTGTATTTTTTGTATTAGCGTGTATTGTTTTGCACTGCTGGAGCTAGGAACATAAGTGTTTTGCTACACCAGCGTTAACATCTGCAAAATATGTGTACGCGACCAATAAAATTTGCTTTGATTTGATTTAACATACTGTATACCGGGTTATAGTGTACCTTCTTCAATTTGGAGGTTACTTGAAGTGGATCCTCCCTGCTTTCTGAGCTACAGTATATTTTCAAACAACTCCTCCTTCCTTTCGCTCTCTCGTTTTCAGTTATTGTCGTGTTTGTAAGAAAATCAAGTTACAATCTTTCAGATATATCCATCATCTCACCTTTTCGGGCTCATGTTGAAGATAAATAGAGTCTGCGGGGATCTTGGAAATTCTTTGGTCTTTATTTAACAGCGTCTTGAAAAGACATCAAGAAAACGGCATTGATTTTTTGGGGTTTCTCCTACATGTTGTACTGAGAGCTAGCAGGGGGTCCTCCCTGTGGCTGGCGTTTCAATAGAGCCACTCAACATGGAGCGGGTCAAAACAGATTGCTCAAGTGGGGGGATAGGAACAAACCCGAAAAGTTTCCTGAAGTTTTCCCCCCTTTTTGTGGTTGAAGACTATTCGTCAGTTGTTGTTTTTTCTTGGCAATCATGGTGACTCACAAAGACCATGGTAAATTCTAGTGAGGTTTCATCTTCAAATGGCCCAGGGGTAGTATACTTTTTGGTAGCATTTCATAGAACACACAGATTTTTCAACAAACAGGCACAGATTTACTTTCCTTAGATTCTCTTGATTAATTGAGTAGCTGTCAATCTCACAGTCTGTCATTCTCATCACACATGCCTGCACGCAAACACACACACACACACACTCACACTCAACAATGCCAGGGAGTCTACCAATGTGGTGCACTTCTAGCCCCGGGTCAGAGAAAGAGAGAGAGAGAGCGAGCGAGAAAGAGAGAGCGAGAGAGAGTAAGAGAGAGAGAGAACAAGTTGGTTGCCAGGGGAGCCGGCAGCATCCTGTACGTTGGGAGCTGTGATTACTAGCAATGTGTGTTTAATTAATTAGCCTGTGTGGAAAGACGGCGTGCTGTTCGTCAAGCTCTCTGTCAATACCCTCATCCCTGGCTCAAACCTCAACCACCGCCCGCCTTCCAGTTGGCCAGGAATTCAAAAACACCCTGGTTCTGTTTAGGCATATCAATATGCATCGGGCATATGTGTCGTTTTTTGGGTGCAATAGAAAGTTGGCTGAGATGCTTATCAGCAGAGGGGAAGAAGTTGACTTTAATTGGTGTTAAAAAGCCATCGTATTGATTTTAGTACCAACATCTTGCCTGTATTTTGCGATCTTTATATCTCCTCAATTCATTAATTGAAATAACAACATCCCACAGAAATCTAAACTATTTCAGTTGTGTAGCTTATTTCAAAATGAACATATTTATATAGGTTTATACCCCTAATATACAGTACCAGTCAAAAGTTTGGACACACCTACTCATTCCAGGGTTTTTCTTTATTTTTTACTATTTTCTACATTGTAGAATAATAGTGAAGACATCAAAACTATGAAATAACACATATGGAATCCTGTAGCAACCAAAAAAGTGAAAAAAATTTAATGAGTAGATGTGTCCATTGGTGTCCATTGGCTAATAGGCCTCTTCCACTGTATAAATGAGTATCTAAGTAAAAGTCATTGCTGAATCCATGTCATTTTCTCTCCCTTATTTAGGATGCTTCCATTGCACATCGGTTCCACATGATGAGGGAGAGACACCCTGAACGCTTTAACAGCAGGTATGTGTTGTTGGGTTTTAACCAACACTTCACCAACACCGCATGTTAACTCCTCCCCCCCTGTTGACTGTCAGCACCTGTGAAGCTGCCACTTCTAACTGGTATATGGTTAGCACTGGTATTTCCTCCCTCTCTCTCTCCTCATACTTTAGCCCATATCTTACTGAATTTATTTTGTTTACTACAAATATATTTATGAGTCAAGCGGATTTTGCATTGGTACAAGGGGGACTTTTAGATTGTTTGATTGGTCAATGTATACAGTGGGTTCTGTCAAAGTATATAGTTCAGGGCCTCCCGGGTGGCGCAGTGGTCTAAGGCTGTGCCACCAGAGACTCTGGGTTCGAGCCCAGTTTCTGTCGCAGCCGGCCGCGGGGCGACGCACAATTGGCCTAGCGTCGTCCGGGTTAGGGAGGGTTTGGCCGGTAGGGATATCCTTGTCTCATCGCGCACTAGCGACTCCTGTGGCGGGCCGGGCGCAGTGCACGCTGACCAGGTCGCTGGGTGTACGGTGTTTCCTCCGACACATTGGTGCGGCTGGCTTCCGGGTTGGAGGCGCGCTGTGTTAAGAAGCAGTGCGGCTTGGTTGGGTTGTGTTTCGGAGGACGCATGGCTCTCGACCTTTATCTCTCCCGAGCCCGTACGGGAGTTGTAGCGATGAGACAAGACAGTAACTACTAACAATTGGATACCATGAAATTGGGGAGAGAAAGGGGGTAAAAAATAAAAAAGTATATAGTTCAAACATGGTTGGTTCTGAAGTTGATCATTCATTTAGCAATATGGGGAAAAAGTGGCATTCAAAACCTCTGGTAGTGTGACATCTATGAACAGAAATTCTCACCAAGTCAGAAAGCTCTAAAAACATGGCCGGAAGCCTCATTGCAATAGACTCTTCTTGTTCTTTTTTCAGTAGTCACTTGATACAGTAAATGGACTTGCTTCATATTTAGCATCTGTGATTACCTTAAATAGACGTGTTCACCTTTGGAGATGAACAAATGTGGCATCTATGTTCCCATCTATATTTAACACGACCAATACGTCTCCACTAGCAGTAGGGAGTAATGGCGTGGGTAATTGAATTTGCTTGGGTAGTTTGACATCATGCGTCTGTCGGAGTGATGACACACAGTCTCCTAATAATCCCATTTGTACTCATTTATCATTTTTACTCTGACTTTAGTTCAACATTGAGCAAACTATTATCCACAGGTTCGTTTAGGCTACGTGATCTGTAAGGGTTGCTGCAGTGCAAAGAGATATATGGGAGAGAACTCAAATTTTCCTTACATTGCAGTTTGTGTTTTTTCTGAACAGTATGTGTGTTTTAGGCATATTCCAATGCTACTGTTGCCATACATTGAAGGTACAGGTTTAGCCACACTGTATATTTTTGAATTGGGTTACATCTCAATTCACAAACTGTTCAGTAACACGATATGTCTGTACATATTAATACACAGGACAAAAAAAAATGTATACAAAGACGTCAAAGATTTTGTTTTATACCATTTTAAGCCCATGTGAAAAATGATTGAGATATTTAAAGAAAATTGTACCATCTGTTATTTGAATTCAATGAATAATTTACAGGAGGGAATGGGTTTAGGATCTCTCTATTACACACTATCCTTGCCAATTGAATAATGCATGATTATAGTTTTTCAAGGTAGCGTATATTTTGTTGGATTTGTCCAAGGGGCTCATGTCCATTGCGAGTAGAATGCAACTTATCATGGAGCCATTTCCTTCCGAGTGTATGAACAGTGTTCAATAGCGGGTGTAAGGCAGAGAACACTGTCTGCACGGGATAGAACATTTAGGCCTGTGTAAAGCCAACACCAAGACACATTAAAAGTTTACAGCAGGCCCGACTCAAAAACACAGCCTGACACACATTCCCACATGTCACAGTTGAACTGCACATAAATGTAGGACTCTTCCAAATCAGATATATTCACCATCTCTCAGTTACTGTATTAGAGTCTTTCAGCAGCCGTCCAATGAGTGGAAGAAGCATTCCCCACTCACTTCCTCCCTTCTTCCCCCATCGAAATCACAACCGACTCTGCACTACTTTCTTCATTTCTTTCTCTCAGTCTTTCTCTCTTTCTTCAGAGCATGTCATTTACATTTGTCGTCAGGTTGACCTTAAAGAAGACATACATATTTGATCAGGTTTAATTAGCAACAAAATAATGGCATATTGTTTTTTAAATTATGGAATGAGGGGATTTGGTTGATGAATGTAATGAATGCTGGGGCCGGGCCGGGGGTGACTCCCTCTCTGTTTTGGCACCTCTGGGTGATTATGAGGGAGAATGTGTGAAGATTTGACACGTCGGCAGATAGATTCATTTACTGACTGCAGCCTGACCAAGAGGTG
The DNA here is from genome assembly GCF_029448725.1 of Salvelinus fontinalis. Classification (NCBI taxonomy): domain Eukaryota; kingdom Metazoa; phylum Chordata; class Actinopteri; order Salmoniformes; family Salmonidae; genus Salvelinus; species Salvelinus fontinalis. Next base: position 24,891,728 of record NC_074702.1, on the reverse strand, counting down.
ATAATGAGGTCGAGGATTAAAAGTAAGACAATCAGTCGACCCGTGACGACGCCACACACTACCTCCCTCTGCCTAGTTAAAACATACTGCTTCTTTTTCTCTCTCTTGTTACTGATCCCCCATGTAATTACACACTAATCTCTGCCTCAGAAAGAGAGAGAGAAACTAAGGGAGGGGTGGGGAGAAAGAGAGAGAGATGGAAAGAAAGAAAAATACATGATTATAGCGAGATAGATTTTGTCGTCGTCTTTGCCTTTGTACCCTCAAAAGCAGTTACACTTTCAGCCATTTTCAATAATCTGTTAGCAACAGTTCAATGGCCACCGACACGGGTCTGTGTTCTAAGCCTGAGGTATTGTATATGATGTATGGCAGTCTATTACTATTACTACTACTGTCTTTAAGCATGGGTTCTATTACCACTCTCCCTTATGTAGCCTGTGGCTGTTCTGTTGAACCACTCCGGCGTTAACCTTTCCTGGAGGCACAGGGAAGCCCAGGCATGGAGCGCTCTTTAGCATAATGAGTGTGTTCATCAAAGCCTGCCGTGTGCGCAGGGCCCACTGGATCCACTCGCACACTGCCACACACACTTCCAAACTGCTTCCCCGCAGGGCCCCTGTGGACCCGGTTAAGGGCCGCCCTCGGACCTCATTTGAGGATGAAATCGTTTGTCTGACCAGGATGTCATCTATAATTAATGGCCACTTGTGAGTGTAATTTAGAGAGATCTCACCTGTGGCCCTGTCCCCAGCCCAGCGTGAATGTACACACAGTCACACACATGCGAATACGCAGGCAAGTGAGCGCATGCATATACTGTACACACAAAGATAAACAAACGCACACACTCACTAATGCATGGACATACACACACACACAGCCGTATCCTATATAAACCTAGTTTCACACTTGTCTGGACCTCAGAAGTGAGCCACCAGTCTTCTTCAGTAAATCCCATAAACTCTAATTCAAACTGGTTGGTATGTAATATTTCATATGATACTTCTAAACAGGCTTAGAAAGAAAAGGTGTAGAACCCTTTTGGGTTCCAGATATCACCTTTTGGGGTTCCATGTCGAACCGTTTCCACAGAGGGTGATACATGGAACCAAAAAGGGTTCTACCTAGAACCATAAAGGGTTCTCCTATAGGGACATCCGTAGAACCCTTTTGTTCTAAGATTGTAGATGAAAGCCCTATAGTAGTCTCAATGCCCTCTGATTTCTCACATTGTAGCAGCAGCTCTTACTGTCCAAGACCCCAACCACATATTGACTCCCCATCACTCCTACATAAGTCTCCTAGTCCCTGTTGTGTGCCCCATCCTCTGTCGAGCCCCCATAGCACCTGCAGAGCCACCAGCTGGCTACACGGTTCCCTTCTCACACCTTCCCACCAGCAGTATGTTCACGTCTAGGGTGAGAGATAACAGACAGAAAATAATGTACATTAAATAAACAGACAGTTTTTAGATTTTATGTGTCTGATTATTGTAGTCCCTATATTATAACAATTGATAGGACCATATCCCTTACAAGCCATTCTGTTACTTCAGTATATTTATTGTGATGAATCTAGGATTATTTGTATTTCAATATTGGATAAAAAAAAACAAGACCCCTCTTTATAAATTCAGCAAAAAAAGAAACATCCCTTTTTTAGGACTGTCTTTCAAAGATAATTTGTAAAAATCCAAATAACTTCACAGATCTTCATTGTAAAGGGTTTAAACATTGTTTTCCATGCTTGTTCAATGAACCATAAAAAATTTATGAACATGCACCTGTGGACCGGTCGTTAAGACACTAACAGCTTACAGACGGTAGGCAATTAAGGTAACAGTTATGAAAACTTAGGACACTAAAGAGGCCTTTCTACTGACTCTGAAAAACACCAAAAGAAAGATGCCCAGGGTCCCTGCTCATCTGCGTGAACGTGCCTTAGGCATGCTGAAAGGAGGCATGAGGACTGCAGATGTGGCCAGGGCAATAATTTGCAATGTCCGTACTATTAGACGCTTAAGACAGCTGATCGTCCTTGCAGTGGCAGACCACATATGACAACACCTGCACAGGATCGGTACATCCGAACATCACACCTGCGGGACAGGTGCAGGATGGCAACAACAACTGCCCGAGTTACACCAGGAATGCACAATCCCTCCATCAGTGCTCAGCCTGTCCGCAATAGGCTGAGAGAGGCTGGACTGAGGGCTTGTGGGCCTGTTGTAAGGCAGGTCCTCACCAGACATCACCGGCAACAACGTCGCCTATGGGCACAAACCCACCATTGCTGGACCAGACAGGACTGGCAAAAAGTGCTTTTCACTGACGAGTCGTGGTTTTGTCTCACCAGGAGTGATGGTCGGATTCGTGTTTATCGACGAAGGAATGAGCGTTACACCGAGGCCTGTACTCTGGAGCGGGATCGTCATGGTCTGTAGTGGTGTGTCACAGCATCATCGGACTGAGCTTGTTGTCATTGCAGGCAATCTCAATGCTGTGCGTTACAGGGAAGACACATCCTCCTCCTTCATGTGGTACCCTTCCTGCAGACTCATCCTGACATGACCCTCCAACATGACAATGCCACCAGCCATACTGCTCGTTCTGTAAGTGATTTCCTGCAAGACAGGAATGTCAGTGTTCTGCCATGGCCAGCGAAGAGCCCGTATCTCAATCCCATTGAGCACGTCTGGGACCTGTTGGATCGGAGGTTGAGTACTAGGGCCATTCCCCCCCAGAAATGTCCGGGAACTTGCAGGTGCCTTGATGGAAGAGTGGGGTAACATCTCACAGCAAGTCACTGGCAAATATGGTGCAGTCCACGAGGAGAAGATGCACTGCAGTACTTAATGCAGCTGGTGGCCACACCAGATACTGACTGTTGCTTTTGATTTTGACCCCCTTTTTGTTCAGGGACATGTTATTCAATTTCTGTCTGTGGAACTTGTTCAGTTTCTGTCTCAGTTGTTGAATCTTGTTATGTTCAAACAAATATTTACACATGTTAAGTTTGCTGAAAATAAACGCAGTTGACAGTGAGAGGACGTTTCTTTTTTTGCTGAGTTTAGTATGAGCTGAGCTTTGTAACAGAAAAATTCCAATGACAAGGACAATTTTTTATAAACACAGATAAAATGATTAGAGCTATCCCAGCAAACCTGGAACATTCCCAGAACATTAGCTAAGATTCCCATTAAGTTCTAGTTAGGGTTTTATTAACATTATGATGATAACATCCCCAAAACATTAAAATAATGTTTTTGATAACATTTCATTAAAATAATTAAATTAAATGCTGTGTGTCTATATCACTTTGTAGTTGGCCTACAATACAATCTTCAAATGCAAATTGCCATTAAATCTATAGGGAAACATAATTGGGTTGTATTCCAATCTGGAACTAGAAATATGTATGCTGAGAATGTTGTGATAATATTAGGTAAAACTTTAATATAACATTTTCTAAATGTTCTTGAAATGTTCTGAGGGCTTCCAAGACAATGTTAATCTGGAGGCGAAAGAAACTCACAGCTGTTTAGGCGAGGTGCTGGCTAGCGGAGTAGAACACTTGAAAAAGATAAGGAGAGTCGCACACTCTAGGGGTTCAGATGCAAAAATGTAATGTCCAACGTTTCCAAAGACAAGCTGTCTTCATCAGGGTACCTCCAAGACCAGGGAAAATATATATTGTGTGAACGTCAATAGAATAGTATGCTAAACCTAAAACAAATAAAAGTTATAAAAACAGACTCATTTGGAAATTGTGGAACAGTGTGCAACATTGTGGTTATGTTCTGTGCAGCTTTTTAAGTACAGTATGTGAGAATCACAAGAATATTCTTGCAACATCCCAGACAACTCCCTTAATTAAATGTTCTGGAAAACTTTTTTAAAAAATTGACCAGGTGTTTTGTCAACATTCTTAATACATTAAGGGAATGTCGTGTGCAACCTAACTTAAACATTGTATGAACGTCATCACAACTGATCATATCTTGTACCCACACTGTTCCCATAACCTAATTAAATGTTCTGGGAACCTTTAAAGAACTCACACACTGCTCTGTCAACATTCTTGCAACATCAAAGGAATGTTTTGTGCACCCTGATACAAACATTACCTGAATGTCAGCACAACTGGACAGTTTTAGTGTTCTGGGAACCTTGTGATATCCTCACAATGTTCCCACAATCTAATGAAACATTCTGGGAACCTTTAAAGAACAGACTAAATGTGTTCTGGGAACGATCTTGCAACATCAGGCGAATGTTTTATACAAACATTGTATAATCATTAGCAAGGCTGAACAGTTTTTGTGTTATGAGAACAATTTTGGTTTGCTGGGATGATACTGATATTATAAATACACCCAGGGATCATTTTCTTGTAGTTCAAACAAACCCATTCATTGTGCTGTTTTATTTGGAATATCTCTTTAAGAAAGGGGAGACAACACTACACAGGCCATTTTTCAAGCTGCCAGTCAGAGTTGTAGCACTCGGGGCAGTGTCATGTTAAACAAAACAGTGCATTGATGCAATGCACAAAGAGTTGGTTATGTCAATGTGATATTTATCACCTCTGATCAAAAATAAATTAGTGTGAAAATAAGGTCATAGATCACGGGGGCTTAGATTAAGTGTCAGAGGGGAAAATCAATGGCTCTGTGCCTCATGCTAACAGTGGACAGTAGAAAGAGCATTAAAGAGTATTACAAGGTGCTGTGGCCTGGGGATAGCCTAGCCATGCTACACTGAAGCCTGTTTGCCTTTGACACTTTTTAATACAGTGACAAGACAGGGGTTTATAAAGTAGATGAGTTGATTGATGAGGAGAGAGCAGGGGCATAATACTGTGTTATATCTGCGCAGGGAGCTGCTTGCTTCAGTGGTTGGTAACCTGAGACAGTATTGTCTTTGACATTGCAGTTGTAGCTACAAATTGTCTCCCGTGCACTCAGTGGTGGAAAAAGTACCTTTCCTTGTTTATCTGATCTTCAAAATGAACTTACATTTGCGATATATTATAAGTTATGATATTATGGACACACTCTGGTTAATAAAACCCCTTTATATTCACTTTTATTGCAAAGTCAAACCTCTTGACCCACATTAAAAGCATCAACCTGTTCAGAAGATCATTTTCAGTTGATTCTCCATTGATCCTCAATGACCATCTCACTGGAGCTTCTCCCTGTTCCAGCTGTGTTTCAGATCATGGTGCTGAGCGCCAGTCTATCAGCACATAAAGGATGGGAATCCGATGGGGCCAGTGGGATGCTCCTAATTATCTAATGAGCAGGGAGATAAGGCCGTGATTTGTTGCCATGGCTCTCTTGTTAGGTTAAGTGGAGGGAATCGACAGGACAGTCAGATGTCGACTCTATCAATTCCATTTATTCCCATGTTTAACTACTACACAAAGTTGTAGACGCCAAAGTGCTGCGTTTTGGTTTTGGTTATATTGTACTGTAAAGAAGTCAATGTGTAGTAGTATATGTTGATTTTGACTTTATCTATTCCCTTGTTTAGCTGCATTCAGTAGACTTGAGGACGACAAAGTGCTGCGTTTTGGTTTTGGTTACAGTAAAATATAACCTTGATATTGTACTGTAAGAGTGAATTTGCTGTATAAACCACTGTATGTTTTACAAGTGTTTTAGACATCCTATGTTAAGTGGAGGGAACAAAGAGGACATTCAGATATCAGCTATCTATTCCCATTTTTAACTACTACAAAGTCGACTTGAGACTGTCTAGGAAGTGCTGTGTTTGGTTTTGGTGATATTTTACTGTATGTGCTGTGTGTACTGTATGTTATGTGTTTTAGGCATGCTGTATTAAGCCTATTACTGTGATGATATGGGGTGCACTGTACAAAAATGTAGTGTATGTCAGAGGAGAATAATAGCCTCTTGAGTTTGTCTCTCATGTAAACAGAGAGAAACTTTCCGCCTGGCAACCAAATAATCCAGCTGCTTGGAGACCTGGGTAGTTCCCCTGTGTCTTAAAGGTCGCAGTGCTTCAGATGTGCGAGAGCCTCTTGAAAATAACAAAAACAAACCAAGAAAAATGATTAGTCCAACAGCTCACTGCAGGTGTAAAGACTGCACATCGTTTAGTTTCAGTCACACCACAAGTTGCTTTGTTTTTGAATAGACTCGTGAATAGGCCACCGCATTTGTTTGCTTGCAAATTATGCTCACGTCTGTATTTGTGTTTTGTCTATGACAGGAGTGTGTTTTCATTCTCGGCTGCCATAGACAAGTTTCTCAAGAGAAGGAACCAGACCTGGATTCAAATAGTATTTGAAATAGCCTACATTGCGCATTTGCTTTAGCCTGCTTTAGCCTAGGTCGGGAAGGGGAGGAGGGTGGGGTTTGTGCACTTTTGGGACTTTTCTATTAGTACATTTCAACAGGCAAGCACAATTTTAGTATTTTAAATGATTTCAAATAATATTTGAACCTAGGTCTGCTAAGCACACATATTTATGGTGAGGTTTGCACATGGAGCCCAGGGCAGCTGTTGGAAGTCATGTTTGAGAGATGCTACATGTGTTATTGTGTAGTAGGCCCTCTCAGCATGCCCCATGTCTCCCTCCACTGTCTCTCTCTTTCGCTCTCTCTTTTGCTCTCCCTTTCTCTCCTTACTCCTCTCTTCCCGCAACTATTGACCATCTTGCACATTATAAATCAACATCGAGCCGGGCTATCCTGCAAGTGGCTAATGAAAGCTAATTTATAAAGCGGCTAAATGGTCCTGACAAAACTCCTAATGAGGAAATCAATAATTTAGTGATTGTTACTCTGCTTACACTAATACATCCCGCTAGTAAGGCTTTGATTCCAGCGAAAAGAAGGCCATTTTTTATTGCATTCAGTTCTGCATGTCAGCACTGTTGTAAGGTTGTTTTTCTCTCTCTCGCAAAATCCCCCATGATGATAAATCATCTGTTGGAGTCTCTGGCTAAATTAACCAATGGCTGTGAGGTGTGCTTTCAAAGAAATCTCGAAAGAAAGTCAAGCATTTAGCTGTAAAGAGACATTGGTGCTCATAAACTTTCTCGATATGGATTTGATGTGATGCTATGAATGTTAGAGCAGCATTCAGTCCACCATCAAATTAAATCAGATGTTATTGGTCACATACACATGGTTAGTAGATGTAGATGCAAGTGTAGCGAAATGCTTGTGCTTCTAGTTCCGACAGTGAAGCAATATCTAACAAGTAATATCTAACAATTCCACAACAACTACCTAATGGAATAAGGAATGGAATGGAATGAGAATATATAAAGGTGAAGTCGGAAGTTTACATACACCTTAGCCAAATACATTTAAATTCAGTTTTTCACAATTCCTATTTAATCTTAGTAAAAATCCTCTGTCTTAGTTCTGTTAGGATCACCACTTTATTTTAAGAATGTGAAATGTCAGAATAATAGTAGAGAGAATTATTTATTTCAGCTTTTATTTCTTTCATCACATTCCCAGTGGGTCAGACGTTTACATACACTCAATTAGTATTTGGTAGCATTGCCTTTAAATTGTTTAACTTGGGTCTAACATTTCGGGTAGCCTTCCACAAGCTTCCCACAAAAAATGTGGGTGAATTTTGTCCCATTCCTCCTGACAGAACTGGTGTAACTCAGTCAGGTTTGTAGGCCTCCTTAATCGCACACGCTTTTTCATTTCTGCCCACAAATTTTCTATAGGATTGAGGTCAGGGCTTTGTGACAGCCACTCCAATACATTGCCTTTGTTGTACTTAAGCCATTTTGCCACAACTTTGGAAGTATGCTTGGGGTCATTGTCCATTTGGAAGACCCATTTGCGACCAAGCTTTAACTTTCTGACTGATGTCTTGAGATGTTGCTTCAATATATTCACATAATTTTCCTCCTCATGATGCCATCTATTTTGTGAAGTGCATCAGTCCCTCCTGCAGCAAAGCACCCCCACAACATGATGCTGCCACCACCGTGCTTCACGGTTGGGATGGTGTTCTTCGGCTTGCAAGCATCCCCCTTTTTCCTCCAAACAGAACAATGGTTATTATGGCCAAACAGTTCTATTTTTGTTTAATCAGGCCAGAGGACATTCCTCCAAAAAGTACAATCTTTGTCGCCATGTGCAGTTGCAAACCGTAGTCTGGCTTTTTTATGGCGGTTTTGGAGCAGTGGCTTCTTCCTTGCTGAGCGGCCTTTCAGGTTATGTTGATATAGGACTCGCTTTACTGTGGATATAGATACTTTTGTACCTGTTTCCTCCAGCATCTTCACAAGGTCCTTTGCTGTTGTTCTGGGATTGATTTGCACTTTTCGCACCAAAGTGCGTTCATCTGTAGGAGACAGAACGCGTCTCCTTCCTGAGCGGTATGGCGGCTGCGTGGTCCCATGGTGTTTATACTTGCGTACTATTGTTTGTACAGATTAACGTGGTACCTTCAGGCGATTGGAAATTGCTACCAAGGATGAACCAGACTTGTGGAGGTCTAAAGAAAAAAAATCTGAGGTCTTGGCTGATTTCTTTTGATTTTCCCATGATGTCAAGCAAAGAGGCACTGAGTTTGAAGGTAGGCTTTGAGATATGTCCACAGGTACACCTCCAATTGACTCAAATGATGTCAATTTGCCTATCACAAGCTTCTAAAGCCATGACATAATTTTCTGGAATTGTCCTAGCTGTTTAAAGGCACAGTCAACTTAGTGTATGTAAACTTCTGACCCACTGGAATTGTGATACATTGAATTATAAATTAAGTGATCTGTCTGTAAACAATTTTTGGAAAAATGACTTGTGTCATGCACAAAGTAAATGTTCTAACTGACTTGCCATAACTGTAGTTTGTTAACAAGAAATTTGTGGAGTGGTTGAAAAACGAGTTTTAATGACTCCTACCTAAGTGTATGTAAACTTCCGACTTCAACTGTAAATATATGAATGAGCAATGACAAAGCGACATAGGCTAAGATGCAATAGATAGTATAGAATACAGTATATACATTTGAGATGAGTAATGCAAGATATGTAAACAGTATTAAAGTGGCATTATTAAAGTGGCCAATGATTTCAAGTCTGTATGTAGGCAGCAGCCTCTCTGTGCTAGTGATGGCTGTTTAACAGTCTGATGGCCTTGAGATAGAAGCTGTTTTTCAGTCTCTCGGTCCCAGCTTGATTGCACCTGTACTGACCGTGCCTTCTGGATGGTGGCGGTGTGAACAGGCAGTGGCTCGGGGGGTTGTTGTCCTTGATGATCTTTTTGGCTTTCCTGTGACATCGGGTGCTGTAGGTGTCCTGGAGGGCAGGTATTTTGCCCCCGGTGATGCGTTGTGCAGACCACACAACCCTCTGGAGAGCACTGCGGTTGTGGGTGGTGCAGTTGCCTTACAAGACGGTGATACAGCCTGACAGGATGCTCTCAATTGTGCATCTGTAAAAAATTGTGAGGTTTTTAGGTGACAAGACAAATTTCTTCAGCCTCCTGAGTTTGATTAATGCCTCATTAAATTCACTTATTAAACTGAACTCCAATGTGCACTACATGTACAGTACAGAATCTACAAAGAGTAGCTAATATTCCTCATTCAAAGACAGCTTCATCTGTTTTTGCCAGGCGAAGGAGGTTTGAACATCTTTCTTAACACATGTTGATAGATATCTTCTTTCCCCACTTAATTCTTGCTCAAAGGGGGATGAGCTGTGAGTTATTATTAATTTTTCAAGGCTCACTAACTCTATGGGCAGAGTGCAATAAGTTGAGACAAGTAATCTTTGCTGGCCAAACTGTGGCTACCAGAGCGTTTAGTAATATTGATTCACCTTGTAGGCGTTTTAAGCCTGGAGAGTCTATAAGAAATCCTGTCTTCATAGAGATTTTTGTTCTCTGTTCTGTATGATCATTTCCCTTTGGGTATTAGGCCTACAGTTATCCATTCTCACTCAGCGGTCCACGTGGATTATTTCAGAGTTTCTATTTCCTTTGTTTTACAGCTTGCTCTGTCTTAAGATGTAGCCTACATTCTGCATCAATCTTCAGATTAACGTCTGGGACTGTATTCATAAAGCATCTCAGAGTAGGAGTGTTGGTCTAGGATCAGTTTGACCTTTTAGATTGTAATGAATGGACAGTGGGGACCAGATCCTAGATCTGCACTCCTACTCTGAGACGCTTAATAAATACAAGCCGGCTCAGTAAAGTAAAAGCATACAGGCTCTATACAGAGTATCACGCTGTTATAAAGACAGATGGTGACTCTAACTAGCAGGGTCATTGATCATCAGGCTTAGCACTGGGATCATGTGTCCCTAGGAACCAGGGGAGCAGCACCCCAGTCCTCAGTTAATTGAAGGGCCAGTTAGATTACCCTCTCTCACCCCTTGCTGTGTTTTAATGCAAGGTATCCACCCCACATACTCTAGTGGTTAATCGGCTTTACGTTAGTCTTTGGGCTTCTACGTGTGTGAGGCATTATGATTAATGAATGACGTATGTTTTTGGAGATTGGATTTTGTGAATATGTTTTAAATCCAATATCAAATGTATTTTAAATTCTCAAACAATGTGGATGGTATTCACTGTAGCGGGTTATAAGGCAGCAGGTAGCCTAGTGGTTTTAGTGTTGGGCCAGTAACCGAAAGGTTGCTGGTTTGAATACCCAAGCCAACAAGGTGAAAAATCTGTCGATGTGCCCTTGAGCAAGGCCTTTAACCCTAATTTGCTCCATGGGCGCCGTACTACTATGGCTGACCCTGTAAAACAACACATTTCACTGCACCTCTCCTGTGTATGTGATGATAAAACGTATTTTATTATTAGATACTTTTTTTGTTGATACACAATGGTGGAGAATACTTCCAAGTCAATTGTGAAAAGTCTGAAATAAATACATTTAAATACAAACTGTACATGAATTAAAGCTATTATAGACAGAAAGCTATTCCATAAAACCCAGACTAACTAAAAGAGAGGAAGAGAGAGAGGGAAATCGCTTCATCCACTTTTTGTATTGCTGACTGCATGGCAGTAGATTTTGATGTGGGGAGAGATAGATTTTTGTTTCCTCTTAGTCCCCTTACACTTCTTGTTGTCTTGTTTTTCAGAACAAAGAATAAGCTGTGGTACTTTGAGTTTGGCACTTCTGAGACCTTCTCGGCCACATGCAAGAAGCTCCACGACTTTCTGGAGGTTGAGGTAAATAAAACTGCCTGCTTTCAATTTTGGGAGATTGGGACTAAGTATTTTTAGGCCATTTAATGCTATGACTTCTCACTTTTGAATTGCACTACTGTGTAATGAATATGTAATAATTCAACATACACTACTCTCACTTGTACTGTTCTCTGCAACAATAACACATACTGTTAACATGCAAAATGAAGTCTTTTGAAAGCAGACACAATGCAGTGAGAACAAGAAGCAAAAAGTCAAACACCTAGGTACAATCTCCCGGGGAGAAAGAATAATGCCTCTAATCTAGTGCACACCATTTTAAGACACTGAGCACCAGCCACCTCCTGATCCACAAATAGCCTTCCATTTGTACCAATTTCAGTCTGGAAGTGTTGAGGAGGGAGGGAGGCCTCCCCTCTCCCCCTCCCACTCCCCTAACGGATCCTCAGCCCAACACACAGGTAATTATCCCGGCACGGCCCTGCTGTGTGTGATATTGAGGGATAATGAAGGTGGTGTCTATCTGATCCATCTCCCCCTCCTCAGAGCCATCAGCGGTGGCAGAGGTCTTCATTAATTAGCCGGGGATGGCTACTTAGTATGGTACTGAAGGGGAGCAGGTTCGGTGTGGAATACAGGCCATGTTTTAAACTCCACTGAGAGAGAGAGGACAGAGAAGTGGCCTGTTATTATACAGCTGGCAACTGAGGGTATTCCTAATATGGATGCCGTACTAGTATAAGGTTGTTAGGAGTCGTGGCTGGTGGCAGGTCCCCTTCTGGTGGACATTTCCAGCTTGTCACAGATCAAATGGCTTCGACATAAACTGTTAATCATCACTCAGCAGTGAACGCTGTCAGATGAGCGATAACTGAGAAGCTCTGGCTCAAGCAAAATTAGCATAATCTACCTAACGTTATTTTATCGCTACACAAATGTTTCAAGAGGAACACTTTGATTATTGATATGGTGTAATCACTCTCTCTCTTGCTCCCTCCATTTTCCCTCTCTCTCTCTCTCTCTCTCTCGCTTTCTTTCCTGACCCTTGTCCTTTGTAAAGTGCGATGGCATCACTCTGGACCTAGACAGCATCTCTTTGGAAGGCATCGCCATTTTAAACATTCCCAGCATGCATGGCGGCTCCAACCTGTGGGGTGAGAGCAGGAAAAGACGGAGCAACCGCCGGGGAGGGAAGAAGACCCAGGATAAGAGGACAACAGTGCTGGACCCCAAAGAGCTTCAATTTGCTGTCCAAGGTAGCTATCGTAACGATGGATACTGGTGAATTTGAAATGTATTTATTGCAATTCCAACTTTGAGGGAACATTGTTCACGTTGTCACATTTATTTTACATGGGGTATTTTACATACGTCCTTTAAGGTCTTTTAAAATGTCAAAGGCTTGCTCATATTCAGGTATGCCTCTTACAGATCAGTACTACAACCAAACATACACAGGATAACAGGCTTGAAATGCTACAACTCAATTGCTGATCGGCTGCCATTTTGTGTAAAGATTTGTTAGCATAGAAGACACTTTCTCCTAATAACCTGTGACACTAAGAGGCAAGACCTTGTCCAAGCTCACATTAGACAGATCAGAGACAAACTTTGGGACAACGTTTTCCCTGGCGCTGGTATGAATATTTCACCAATGACAAGTTGAATCACAGTGCTTAGATTTGGTTTGGGATGAAGGGGTACGGTTTAATGTCACTTGACTGGTAATGGCTTGTGTAGGTGGAAGTGGACAACTTGGCCTAATAGGAGCAGACTGAGGGAGCTCAGTGTCAATTCTGCTGCCTTTATTTATTTTTATTTTACCGTTATTTTACCAGGTAAGTTGACTGAGAACACGTTCTCATTTGCAGCAACGACCTGGGGAATAGTTACAGGGGACAGGAGGGGGATGAATGAGCCAATTGTAAACTGGGGATTATTAGGTGACCATGATGGTATGAGGGCCAGATTGGGAATTTAGCCAGGACACCGGGGTTAACACCCCTACTCTTACGATAAGTGCCATGGGATCTTTAACGACCTCAGAGAGTCAGGACACCCGTTTAACGTCCCATCCGAAAGACGGCACCCTACACAGGGCAGTGTCCCCAATCACTGCCCTGGGGCATTGGGATATTATTGTTTTTAGACCAGAGGAAAGAGTGCCTCCTACTGGCCCTCCAACACCACTTCCAGCAGCATCTGGTCTCCCATCCAGGGACTGACCAGGACCAACCCTGCTTAGCTTCAGAAGCAAGCCAGCAGTGGTATACAGGGTGGTATGCTGCTGACTGGGCACTGAATACAGAAATATGTCAGATGGGAAGCCCATCAAGGAGAATCTATGAATTAACACATATTATTGTTTAGGAGGAGTTAAGGTCAGCCGGTAAACTGGTAAATTGTCTACTCATGTCTAGTTTGCGGATGATCATCTTAGTCACTTGTTAAGTTACTGTAAACACGCATTTATAACCTTCTTAGGCAATACTATGTAGAGGGTTGTCCTCACATGGAGCAGCATAATGTAGGGAAGTGCAATTCACAGTGGACTAGGGCTACCGCTTACACCTTGATCACAGCGACAGCGTCATCGCGTTTTGGTACACCAGAAGTACATTCATTTCCAATGGAACGCTGCATTTGCTTTGCAGCATTCCATTGCAGAGGCAGTTGTAGTGAGTTCTGTGAGGTGCATACTTTGGATTTATCAAACATATCATCAAATTGTATGCGTAGACCGCTTGACAGAAATGGTGAGTCTTAAACTTTTGTTGCACACATGTCCAGATAATGCTACGTACCATTTTGCGCAATGATGCTGTAGTTGTAATCAAGGTGTTTGTATAAGAAGGTGTACAGTATTTTATTGCAAGGGCATTGTACACATATAGGATCTTAATTTGACCAGCATTGTTGTAGCAAAATAATAGAAAACAGGATTTAAACACTTAGTCCTTACTGTTGCTTGATTGGTGGTTAGGCTATTAGTTGGACAAAAGTAGGCCACATGAAAAGTGCTATACTGTTGATACAACCGTGTTTTAGTGCGGGTTTTCAGTGGATTTATGTAAATCACTAAACTAATCTGCCTTTCCTGCACCGCAGGAAGATTCTCAGCAACAAAAGAGTGATCAAATTAAGATTCTACCTCTGTAGAATGTGGTAGTATTTTGCTGGTGTATTATGTCCAGGCTTGATTAGATCATAGATCAACCAAATCAGATTCATACAGTGCATAGGGAAAGTCAAATAACACAAGACTGGGTATGTGACAATTTCTCATTGTCACATGTGCAATCACACCAAGGATGTTTTCATGAATTAGTACCACTGCGATGTACACTGCACTGTAAAATAGGCAACCCATTAACTACATATTCTGGGATGTATCCTCCTCAGTTAAAATCAAAGTACCAAATCCATTATCTGCCTGTGTGCTTCGCCAACAGTGGTGTATCGAGGAGATTCCCCCTGCTCTTTAATTTCAGTCAATACGAGTCAAGCACTGATGAATGCACCCATTTGGATCATGCATGTTCTTGCTAATAACATAGGGCTTCATCCATTTCACTGAGTTCTACTCTTATAGACTGGGAGAAATGCAATGGACAGAACCCTAGAAATGACAGCTTTGGCAAGGGGGGTTAAGATGGTAGTGGTGGTCGGAGATGATCAATTAACACCCCATCGATACACTACAGTAGTCCCTCCCTTCCATTAATTCAGCCAAAAAATCATTTGATTTGGTGCAAAGGATTTTTTTTGTTTTATCCTAACCCTGAACCTGAAAAGGCACTTAGTGGCCAGTGAGTGAGAGCTGGTTGCCCTTGCTGAAGGTGTGCTCAAGATGAGAGGCCCAACTTGTCAGATCAGAGAATGGAGTATTAGAGGGGCCCATAAACACAGAGTGCATTAGCCTGGGGGGCTGTGGTGGGGCTGGGGGTCGTGTGGGCTGGGGGCTGTACAAGGTACCCAGAGCACAGAGTGCGAAGTGCGGATCAAACTGGGGAAAAAACGACTGACCTTTCTGGAGCTGTTAAGTCATCCCGCTGTTGACGCCAGGAGACAAGCCCCTCAGGTGGAAGGGAATGGCTATGGGTGAATTATTTAGAACGGGGACAGAGGGGAGTGGTAATGGGGGAGGGGGGGACTGATGCCCTGAGACATGTACCATGGAGATTCTAAAGGTGGTCTCAACGTCGTTCACCCACTCCCTCTCTGTCACTCTGCATGTTGTCAGTGGAGTAGAGACTGCCCTGGACAGGTATTTGACAATGACAAGGATGCTGGGACTAATCGTGCACTGTGACAACTCGATTATGAGGCGTGGGCTGCCTAATATAGGACTTGGCTGTGTGTGTAAGCCACTGTAACATCTCTGTGACTCAGTCTTGTCTTCTATCTGAGATAAGTGATGTTGATGTGCGATCAGGATCAATTTGGTCTTTATTTTGTCCCCTCTTTTAAAACAGATTGTTTTGAAACCACTATTAGTGTAAAACTACATTTGTATTATTTGTATGACTGTATTTTCCATTTATCTACGAGGACAAGTTGTAGTGCTAAGCGGTTTACCAAAATAATTTCCCCCCCAGTTATTAAACAGCTAATTGACCGAACTTCAGTTCTATTACTTGAATTCCATTTAGTTCTGTTTTTTTGTGACCCCATGTGAAGTTTTACGAAAGCTCAATCAAATTATTCATGAGAGAAATCAAGTCAAGAACTATGTTGGACGCTGGGCTGAAGGGAGTTGTAGTTTTCATTAAGCAAATATTTAACCTAGTTCAGTGCAGAAACGTGGTAATTAACTACAATGACCATAATCTATTGCGCCTGTTCTTTCTGGCTCAGACAGAGATGGATTGACTTTTATGCCTGCTACATTAGCTTAGATACACAGAGACCACATAAACCACACGAGAGAGAAATGTACACAACACTACTACGAGTGATAGAGATAGAGACAGTTTGTGAAAGTATGCCTTATCTACTTTGAAGAACTCGTAAAATGAATTCTTCAGACAGCTTCGCAGCATACTTATGCAGGGTAGCCTAGCTAAATAGGATGACTACAGACAGTACAGTATGGCTTCTACTGCCAGAGCAGAGATGAGATGATGACTTTAAGGAATTAAAAATAATAAAGCCATCAAAGGAAAATTAAGTAATATACACAACTGAAATGTTGTATTTTTTCATAGTAAATGTCTATGTTTCTATTGATGTCTACCCAGTGTGGACCTAACAGAGACAATGGAATATTTTCAATGTTTTGGCGATTGAATGATCACTGTTTTTGGCTTTGGAATTTCCATTAAAAAGCTCTAAAATCATTTGAATGTCATCATTTAATAATGCATTTCATGTTTAAAAAAAATACATCTAAACCAATTATTTTTTTGTAATTGAACAGAAACTAAACCGACCTCAAAAATCACTAATCGCTCTACACCAACAAGTTTTTATTTTTGCAAGATCTATGTTTCCACTTCACCCTCCACCTTTTGCCCGTTTCAACACTGCATGATGAGTGGATGACGGTCTTCTCTCAGAGTACAGCCCTTGATGATTTGTTCCAAAACCTCTTCGCTATGACCAACTCTCAACCAATAACACTTGACCAGAATGCAGTAGACAGATAAGTGAGAGCAGAGCCATATATTTACATGGCTCTGAGTTAGAGAAACCTGTACGGAAGTGCTGGTGTAACTAGTGTTGCCCTTTATAAAAAATCACTTGAAAAGAAGAAAGAAAAATGCATCTTTAATCGGTCTCTCTCGTCTGACACGTGCAACCAGTGCCTCTGAGCTCACCCTTTTGAAATCTGGGAAAACTGGAGTCTGTTCTTTCTTCCATGAGTATAGACTTCAGACCAGGCTAAAGTTATGCATCCATCACTATTATTATTAATTGAGCACTGCACTGGTTGTAAGATAGTATTATACAGGAATTCATTCATCCTTAAGTGTCTATTGACTCACCTTTGCCTCAATCTAAGTAACATAATAATAAAATCCCCATTAAAATCCGTCAGTTTAAGTTTTTTTGCATGGGCTGTGTCTCAATCCACCTCATCCGCCTATGTCGGCCTTGGAAGGTGGCAGAGCTACAGAGGTGTTTGTTAGACCATGAGACATCCCGAAAATCGGTCTTTTCAAGAAAACATCTGTAGTGTCCTGAACAGTTTGAACTACAAACAACTATGACCCCACTATGGAAAAGGGAGACTCTCGCAAACGCGATGTTCCTCATTTTGCTCTACGACTTCCACAAGTGTCACGGGACTCATCTGAAGTACAAACTAATGGAAGTATGGAGGTAGTTTTGTGCCACAAAAAATGGAGTTAAATATTTAGCAAATTCATGAATGTGTTATTTATGCATTTCTATGGACTATAGTAGTAAAGGCCATATTCAATATTTTCTCAAATTATTTTATTTTATTTTTGGGGGATTCAATTCTAAATCAACTAGCTAAATGATCCATGGTATGGCCATCTTAAAATAATTCCAAATGTTAGCTTAGTCTCCCACCCCTCCCCCAACGGCATATACTTAAACAACTGAAGTAGCCTCATGAAAATACTAATACAACCACCACTGTTTATGATAATCATATACCAATCATTTGTTATTTTCAAAAATAGGCAAATTCAATGCCTTATGAAGCCTTATGTCCATTGACGATCTCCCTGCCCTGACCTTGGTTGCTGAGAGCAGAGCACGCTCCTGGCCTTGCCCACAGTAAGCACTCTGGGGTATACTATATGACCTGTGTGTAGCCCCGGGCAACCAGGAATCTCCACACGTTTATCCATCGCCGTGGTGACTCTGTCCATCATACGTGTCAGCCATAGCCAGAAGGCATGCTGGGAGGGAGGGCCCAGTATCAGGGGGCTAGCACATTGTGTACACACACACACAGGCATGAAGGCGTAAACACACACATACACACACAGGTGTGAACACACGTATTCACACACAAGCACGCACGTGCGAACGCACACAAACTCTCTTTTTAGCTCTCATGCCAGGGCAAGCTCTCCATTCACAATTCACAACACAACCCAGCCTGTTGCTATAGTGACAGCTGGACACTACCCCTCAACAGTAACATCCATAGAAATGCAAATGTGGTTGATTCATATATTGTATCTAAGGCATCACTCAAACATCTTAGAAGCCCCGAACATCAGCCCTGCCCTAGCAGCAAGAGCAGCAACCTAGCATTAGCAACAGCACCATACAGTAGCACGATCAATGACAGCATGCTAGTTTGTTCTACCTTACCCACCAAGTCCCTAAAATGGGTCTTAGTTTCAATTAGTGTCTCTCTGCACTCCCAACAGGGCTTAATTTGCGGAGGGGTGAGTAGTCTGAGAGTAGGAGGAGTAACAGGCCCACTGAAACAGATGGGCTCAGCGCGACACTGGGCTTCCAGCAGGGGCAAAATCAATGCTCATAACTTCAAAACAGAAAATAAATTAATAATTATAGGAAGACAAGATTGCTTTGCATTGCCGGCGCAATCTAATTAATAGGTGTTTTGTTTATGGCTGCTGGTTGTTGTTCTTGTTGCTTCTTTTTTCCTTTCAACAGTGAATATTCAGACTTCAGAGAGCGGAAGGCAAACTGTGCACCTTGAAAAAGAAGCACACTTCCTTTTTGCCTCTTTATCCCTCCTGTTCTCACCATCTTTCTTCTTCTCCTTCTTCTTCTTCTCCTTCTCCTTCTTCTTCTCCTTCCTCTTCTTCTTCTCCTTCTTCTCCTTCTTCTTCTCCTTCTCCTTCTTCTCCTTCTCCTTCTTCTTCTTCTCATTCTTCTTCTTCTTCTCCTTCTCCTCCTTCTTCTTCTTCTTCTCCTTCTCCTTCTTCTTCTTCTTCTCCTTCTTCTCCTTCTCCTTCTTCTTCTTCTCCTTGTCCTTCTTCTTCTTACTCAAGATGCATGGATTCCGTTAACCAATGGCTTGATTTAGGATCAATTCAAACTGTAATGCTCAGATCAACAGGATGGTCGAGAGATGGTCTGAGTTCTATGTGTAGCTGTGTTTATGTCTCTGTGTCTGTAGACCCGTCAGACCAGCTGTTGGAAGTGGTGGGTCTGGAGGGAGCCATGGAGATGGGACAGATCCACATCGGCCTGAGGAGCGCAGGAAGACGCCTGGCCCAGTGCTCCTCGGTCACCATCAGGTCAGTACCCCTTGACCACAACCACTGATCACTGTCTGACCACAGTCACCTTCTTTTATCCCATCCATTCAACATTCTGCCTTTTTGAACACTGTTAACAACATAGAAATAATCTAGATGGAAGACATAACAGAAGTCAAGAATAATGTTTGAAAGAGGGATTTTTGTTTGTCGTTGTCAGGACCACCAAAGCCCTCCCCATGCAGATTGATGGAGAGCCCTGGATGCAGACTCCCTGTACTGTAAGTCATGTCAATGTCCCGTGTATTGTGGTTTTAATGTGCTGCACACAGGTGGTTCAAATAGAAAGTTCAGAGAAAGAGAAAGTTCATAATAGAAAGTTCATAATCTAATTGTCTCTATGCTCCCACATAAGATATGAACGCTTTAAAGTACCCTGGCAGAAGTTCTTGAGAGGGAAGTTGCATTGTTTTAAATATTTGTAATTTATCATAACTAATATGTAATAACACAACCCTTTCTTTGAATGTGTTCACCTGGTCCCTCAAACTACTCCCCTGCACAAGTACAAGTGTTTGTTTTGTTTTACGTTTTGTTCACTTTTCAAAATGAAATGCCTAAATTTGTGCTGATTAATCCAGTGTTTCCTTTTAATTACAATGTGACTCCTCTGACAGCATCACAGATGAAGTGGAGCCAGAATTTACATACAGATCTTTCAGTCATTATGGGAGAATCTAGTGCATGACAAAACAAGTAGTTTATAAGTGCACTTGTGTCTGTTGGCAAAACTCCACAAATCAAAGTTAGGCTCTGACAATACATAATTGTGTGTTGGATGATTTCCATGGTGAGTTACAGACGTCTCGATGCTGAATTTTGAATCAGTCAACCTGTTAAAAGTTCATTAAAATGGGATGTTATCCAACTAATTATTAACAACAACAGTTATGCAAATCATGTCTTGCATGCAAAAGATAATTAACCCCATTAATTTGCACTTATAACATGTATTACTACATCTCTATTGTACACTGGAATAACCTTTAAAGGTCCATACATTTTTTGAAAGTATATATAATCATTGATTATTGACGACTATAACTTATAAATTCCTTAATTATCTTAGTTTAACTGTTGTACACCATCAGAACCCAAAATATACGTTTGTTTTACTCCATTGTTTGTAAACCATTCAATTGTAAACAAACACTGACTGTGTAGCTTTAAAACATGGTTAAAACTATCATTTTGATCTAATGGATGGTCAGTCCCAGTATTGATAGCTTTGTTTGGTTACGTTCTCCAGCCCCATCCCTCAGCTATTTACCAAAACAGTGGTAGGGTAGCCACTTTGTTGTGCTTTGCAGATTGCCCCTTTAATTCATCTATTTGAAAATTAGTGTCAATTTCTTTACCATAAAATACAAACTCTTATAGCCTTTTAAGCTTTCAAACACGGTCAGCTTCTCTTTCAAGTCCTTATTTTGTGCTGAACCTTTTTTTGACCTCACTTCTCATGGAAAGGTTAATTTGTCAATTAAATGATACTCCGGTAACATTCAGTTCAGTCATGTTGAATATGATTTGGACATCAAGCCCACGCACAATAGCGACCACTACAGTGTTAGAGTTCATGAACGATGAATGGTATGCTTCTCTTTGAAGTAGAAGGGTTTATTTTATGCTGATGATACTGTTCACCTTGCTCATTATTCTTGATAATACTGCAAGGGCTATAGTATAATGAGCTACCTCCAGGTCAGGGCATACCTTGATGGTTGATATTTACCTTTTCATTGATCTGTGGTAGTTTCACTTTTTCTTCTTCTGAAATACTAATAGCGTCTAATACTCATAGAATTCAAGCATCAAGCTTTTCTCTGTGGTCGCTTATTGGAATGGCAAGATTACATTATTACACAGGCCATGACCTCCCTTGCTGTACAGTGTACAGGTATGTTCAGTGGGTCCATGTGCTCCATGTTATGAAAGCATTCACCCAACAGTATCATACCACCATGTAACTCTGTCCTGTTTCCCTCACTCTCTGTCCACACCAGATTGAAATAGTGCATAAGAACCAGGCCCCGATGTTGATGGGTCCCCCACAAGGCAACAGCTTCTTCTCCTCTGTGATTCGAAGAACATGCAGCGAGAGCAAAGACTGAGAGAGAGACTTAGCCTCCGGCCTCTTCTCCAGAGAATCAAGCCGTCTTACCCATGGAGGTTGCTAGGTTTGATGCCAGAATGCTAATTTGCTAGCCTAGCTCCATTTGGGTTGCTAGGTTATGATGCTAGGATTCCAATTTGTTAGCCTAGCTCCGTTCAATAACATACTATAGCTGTGCATGCTTCTTCTGCCACGGAAATGTCAGTGCCCCCTTACTTATTTAGAGTGAGGAACTACAAGGACAGAGGCTTTGGTTCATGATGCGGTGCCACTCCACAATGCCAACACAGTGGTATTGTCCCTCTGGAACAGTTGTTTACCTTTCCAGATTTCAACTTTATACTGTTACAATGGCATGTTTTTTTCAAAATGTCATTTTTATAGTGGTCTAGTGCAATGTGCCATGTGGATCAAGTCCTTTGAAGGAAGCGACACATTTCTGTCAATCATTGAAAATCATTTGTATGATAAGGTATTGATTTATGCTGCATCAATGTTTTGAATGTGTTTGCGTTTGAACACCCCAATGCATGATGGACATTGGATTACTGTTTATGAGGTGAACATATCTTTCAGGGTGCATAAGGACAGTGATGACATTGAGTTAACATATACTATAAGCATTTGGTCTAAAGTAAAGTTTCAGGTTATTTGCTTCGCATTTCTTCGGGCACTGACTATCTCTTCAATGTTGACTTCATCAGAGAATGGATTTAAGAATCTCAAAGGCTCTGTTAGGTTTCCCACAAAACATGTTTGACAGGTTATTGCTCAAATGTCTTGCAGCTGGATCATATAAACTATTTCTATTAAGGCTCATAGACCAATTAAGGAAAATTAATTGGTAACAAATGCATGCACATGTCACATGACATATACAATTTTATATTCTATATTGCACGGGATATCCAGACAATTTCTTCTAATTGTGCTGTGCATATCTTGAGTTGCATGGATAACCAAGATCTATTTTTGAACGTGGAATTGCACTGTGTTGTTCATTTTGGAAGTAAAGCACTTTGTCAGGGTTCAACTACTGCCTTTCTCTCCCACTATATGAAATCATATCAACCTGAAATCAACCTGAAATCAACCTTTTGTGGTCAGGGAGTCCTGTTTTTCAAGGCCAGGTACTCAGGTATTGTTAAGATATAATATTGCTCAAAGGTTTATACACTTAAGTATTCTTATAGAAAAACCTTTCAAAGAATAGAATTGAGTACATCATGTAGTACAATTGTCACAGTCAAGACTCCAGAGCAGGTTTTGACCTCTTTAGGTTATTGATTTGTTCAGTCTTTTTCAGCTGTTTGCCATTGAGCATGTTTACAATACATCACTCATACATGCATACATTAACCAATTAGAACTCAAGTCCAAATGTGAAATTACTATTGACATACTTGAGCTGGAATTGAAGAATCAATCTTGAGAATCAGTCTAATCAATTTGCATGACTGGGTTATTCGGAGACAAGAAGAAGCTCTGTATTCTCCCTCTAGATATCTGCAGAGGCTATTTAGTCTTGCACATGATGTGCATATACGTAAGACTAACCATAAGAATGTCCTGATATTGTTAACCTGAACAGTATTTTGTATTTTTAATTTCAGAAATCTATAGTGACTTTTTACTATATTGACATCATTCCTCCAGTTTTCACCAAAACCACTGACCCATACCTCAATATAATATACTACCAAAGATAAACAGAACGAAGGCCATATTCAGATCACATATTCAGATCAGATCCATACACTATCTGAAATTCTTCAAATCTGTTACACTTGAATGACACCCAAACAGTACATGAATAGGTACAAGTTTTCAACTGAAATGCATTCCTGCATGTTTTCTAAGTACAATTCAATGATAGAAGACTACTGTATTGGATTTCTGTCTCTGTTCAAAGTGCCATCCTGCTTATGGAAGATTTGGTTCCGCCAACTATTCCATTACTTTGCTTTGTATGTGCAGTGTTTGCTTTGTACAGTGAAGTTGTATTTTTGTACACAATGTTATTTTTCTGCATAAAGTATTGCTCTTCTCTGTAAATCACGCCAATGTGTAGTTCTGTTCAAAAACTGAACAGAACATGAAAACCATTAAATGTTGTTGTCGTTTGACATGCTCATCTACATGTGTTTTTACCTTTGACCCTGTTGACACCTAATGCACTCAATGGCACAATGGCACCTGAGACGGGTTGACTGTCACCGACAGGGGACTCACGATCCTGTTAGTGTTTTTACACCTGCTCTAAAGCTATTTATACAGTGGATACACTCAAGTCATGAGAGATGCCTGTCAAACTTTCTTATGGCTCATAGTATGTCACACTTGACAGTGCTGTGTACAGTTTGCTCCCTGATCCTGCGATGACCCTTCAATGACCCTGTAACATGCTTTTGTCTTGTTGCTTGAGTCAACTAAATCAATATATGATTAGTCTTAATATAAATGTCCCTTACCAAATCTAATCATTTCCTTTAGCCTATATTACTTTTAAAATAATGAAAATAATTGTGATTATATTACATAATTTCATTCTTAACTCCTCATTCATTATGATCTTATGTATATCTTTACTGTAGGCTTATGTTATACATAAAACAATGAATGCTTTCTGCACAAAGTAACTACATGGTGTTGCTACTAATTCAATACAATGTAAAATATCAACTGGAACACATAGCTAATGCTTGTTTTCCTAACTCTCTAGGGATGAGGCAAATGAGTGTTGCACTAGTGTTTACCTCTTCGTTTGGTGTCAGATGGACAGGACACCTACGCTTGACCTGTGTTTCTCAGGCCTCCGGGGGGTTCCACAGGAGTGACAAGATAATTCACTTCCTATCCCCATCAATGTCTTAGGCATCAGGTAGCTTAGCTGTCAGAGCTTTATGCCAGTAACCGAATGGTCGCTGGTTTGAATACCCGACCCGACAAGGTGAAAAATATGTCGATGTGCCCTTGAGCAAAGCTCTTAGCCCTGATTTGCTCCAGGGGTGACGTACTACAATGGCTGACCCTGTAAAACAATACATTTCACTGCAACTATCCATTGTGTGTATCAATACAACATATATTTTTAAAATGTAATAATGGCCATAGGACGGCTTCAAGATTTCTACTGACACATAACACCCTTTCAACTGAACATTACATGTGTTTCTGTGATATTTTCATCAGCCATGTAAGTGTTTTGATTCATGTAATAACCAATTTGTATAATATTAGAATAACTGTTTAGAATTTCCTCCAAATCATTAGATTTTTATATTTGACATTAACATTTTAGTAATTTAGCAGACAGCTTATCCAAAGCAACTTAGAGTTAGTGCATTCATTTTGTGTATTTATAGCTAGCTAGGACAACCACACATCGTAGTCATAGTAAGTACATGTTTCCTCAATAAAGTAGCTATCAGCAAAGTCAGAGCTAGTAAGGGGGGTGGGGGGGTGGGGGGTCAGGTGTAAGTGTTAGTGATATCTTTCTTTTGTAAAGCACCAGACTGCTCTCACTGTGTGTTAGTGTCCTATTGACTGTGATGCAAACCTGTCCTCAGTTGCCCAGTGACCTGTGATTTACTTACAGGTCAGTGCCTTCTGCAGGTCTGAGGCACACAACAATGCATCCCTTACATTAGGGGAGAGCTGCAGCTTTAGCAAGTCCCTCTGGAAACACTTCAAAATGCTGTTTCCATGGTCACAAAGTGTGTGTGCTCACATTTGAGTGTGTTGCCTCTGAATGAGAAAGAAGGACAGAGGGAGCGTGTGTGTGTGTGTGTGTGTGTGTGTGTGTGTGTGTGTGTGTGTGTGTGTGTGTCTGTGTTTAACTATACTTGTTGGGACCAAAATTTGACCAACCGGGGACATTTCGTTGGTACCCACAAGGTCAAATGCTATTTATACGGGGTTAAGGTTTAAGGTTAGAATTAGTGTTAGAATTAGGTTTAGGGTTAAGGTTAGGAGCTAGGGTTAGGGTTAAGGTTAGTTTTTGGGTTAAGGTTAGGGTTAGGCTAAGGGTACATTGATACGGGGTTTAGGGTTAAGGTTAGAATTAGAATTAGTGTTAGGGTTAGAATTAGGTTTGGGGTTAAGGTTAGGAGCTAGGGTTAGGGTTAAGGTTAGTTTTTGGGTTAAGGTTAGGGTTAGGCTAAGGGTACATTGATACGGGGTTTAGGGTTAAGGTTAGAATTAGTGTTAGTGTTAGAATTAGGTTTAAGGTTAAGGTTAGGAGCTAGGGTTAGGGTTAAGGTTAAGGTTAGTTTTTGTGTTAAGGTTAGGGTAAAGGTTAGGCTAAGGGTACTTGTGTGTGTGTGTGTGTGTGTGTGTGTGTGTGTGTGTGTGTGTGTTTGATCAAGAACGTGCTCTGAGAAAACATGTTCTCAAACAAAACAAAACAGGTTCTGTACACAGGTAGCCTACAGTGGGGCAAAAAAGTAATGTATTTAGTCAGCCACCAATTGTGCAAGTTCTCCCACTTAAAAATATGAGAGAGGCCTGTAATTTTCATCATAGGTACACTTCAACTATGACAGACAAAATGAGAAAAAAAATCCAGAAAATCACATTGTAGGATTTTTTATGAATTTATTTGCAAATTATGGTGGAAAATAAGTATTTGGTCAATAACAAAAGTTTATCTCAATGCTTTGTTATATACTCTTTGTTGGCAATGACAGAGGTCAAACGTTTTCTGTAAGTCTTCACAAGGTTTTCACACACTGTTGCTGGTATTTTGGCACATTCCTCCATGCAGATCTCCTCTAGAGCAGTGACGTTTTGGGGCTGTTGCTGGGCAACACGGACTTTCAACTCCCTCCAAAGATTTTCTATGGGGTTGAGATCTGGAGACTGGCTAGGCCACTCCAGGACCTTGAAATGCTTCTTACGAAGCCACTCCTTCGTTGCCCGGGCGGTGTGTTTGGGATCATTGTCATGCTGAAAGACCCAGCCACGTTTCATCTTCAATGCCCTTGCTGATGAAAGGAGGTTTTCACTCAAAATCTCACGATACATGGCCCCATTCATTCTTTCCTTTACACGGATCAGTCGTCCTGGTCCCTTTGCAGAAAAACAGCCCCAAAGCATGATGTTTCCACCCCCATGCTTCACAGTAGGTATGGTGTTCTTTGGATGCAACTCAGCATTCTTTGTCCTCCAAACCAGACGAGTTGAGTTTTTACCAAAAGGTTCTATTTTGGTTTCATCTGACATTCTCCCAATCTTCTTCTGGATCATCCAAATGCTCTCTAGCAAACTTCAGACGGGTCTGGACATGTACTGGCTTAAGCAGGGGGACACGTCTGGCACTGCAGGATTTGAGTCCCTGGAGGCGTAGTGTGTTACTGATGGTAGGCTTTGTTACTTTGGTCCCAGCTCTCTGCAGGTCATTCACTAGGTCCCCCCGTGTGGTTCTGGAATTTTTGCTCACCGTTCTTGTGATCATTTTGATCCCACGGGGTGAGATCTCGCGTGGAGCCCCAGATCGAGGGAGATTATCAGTGGTCTTGTATGTCTTCCATTTCCTAATAATTGCTCCCACAGTTGATTTCTTCAAACCAAGCTGCTTACCTATTGCAGATTCAGTCTTCCCAGCCTGGTGCAGGTCTACAATTTTGTTTCTGGTGTCCTTTGACAGCTCTTTGGTCTTGGCCATAGTGGAGTTTGGAGTGTGACTGTTTGAGGTTGTGGACAGGTGTCTTTTATACTGATAACAAGTTCAAACAGGTGCCATTAATACAAGTAACGAGTGGAGGACAGGGGAGCCTCTTAAAGAAGAAGTTACAGGTCTGTGAGAGCCAGAAATCTTGCTTGTTTGTAGGTGACCAAATACTTATTTTCCACCATAATTTGCAAATAAATTCATTAAAAATCCTACAATGTGATTTTCTGGATTGTTTTTTCTCATTTTGTCTGTCATAGTTGAAGTGTACCTATGATGAAAATTACAGGCCTCTCTCATCTTTTTAAGTGGGAGAACTTGCACAATTGGTGGCTAACTAAATACTTTTTTTGCCACACTTTATTTCCTTTTTTAAATGTAGCATAAAGTAAAAGTATAATAAGTGGCTTTTTAAAAGCCCAATTTTTGAGAAAATTGTGCAAAGTGACAAAAGTTTAAAACAGACATGCGCAAGCAAGCACAAACACACACTCACACACACACACACACACACACACACACACACACACACACACACACACACACACACACACACACACACACACACACACAGACAGATACACACACAGTTGTGACACTGTTCATCACAAGTTGTTCTCTTTAGAAGTTAAACACACATGAATAAAAATGTGCCTGATTGAAGGGTGGAAATCGGATCCAGTGAAAGACTGACAACCAATAGGAAACGGAGCGCCTTTTTTTTTTTCATGGGAGGCCCCAGGAGGCGAAGCCAAGCCGCGCGAAAGTAACACTAGAGCTGAGTGAGCGCGAGCTTCAGCCGTCAGATTCAGCAGCGGGCTTCACATCGCTGACTTTTGTTTCTTACTAAATACAGACAGAAACCCGTGAATGAATGCGGCGCATATTAATTAGGTGAGTGTCCCTATTCTTTTATTTTCTATTTTGTGTTTACGATATGCTTTAGAGTATTATTTAGTACAGCTTTTGGTCACGTTAGGTGGTTGTTCTCTATATTTATCGCCATCCTTGCGCACAGCCTATAGCTAGAAGTGGACCGTTTGTAAACAACCGTATGCATAGCCTACCTCTTTACAAAGGTGAGTGAACACAACTCATTGTGTGCTATGCAGCTAATATATCAATTATTTACGTTTGTAGTGGGATAATCGTAGTGCAAGTTCACTGCAGAGGTGTTTGTACCTTTATGAATTAAACTGTTTAGGTCGACTACCTCGGCAAGTTTAGACGGTCCATTCATTTTATTCTTCCCCCAATCCATCTTGATATAGGGTGGTCGGACGGCACACTCCGCGGACAATTCTGGCTAATTGCTTATCAATTAAAGTAGAGCATTAGCGTTGGAGAATGGATGGAATTCAAGACCAACAAGTGCCTTATATTAAATCCAATGTGAGTGAGAGACACGTTTTTTTTACGTATAACCCGAGACCAAATAACAAATAAACAGCACTTAGATATCAGGAAATTGTTATTCATTACTGTGTTATTAAGTTGATGTAAAACCTGCAAGCTGGTCACTCAGTTGGTCGCTCAGTCACTTCCTCCATGTGCAGATGTATGTACGGATAGCATAATATTTGAACTATTACTGTGTAATACATGATGTTATATATTCGAAGAAATATTGTAATAACGTTATTACTAGTACTAAAGTGTTGCATTCCCTCTGTAGTTATAGGTAAAGAAAAGGGACAGGGGCAAGTTTAAAAGTGTGTGAGATGTGTGATTGATGGCCATCTATTGCTCTCTCAGCTGTCATCTGTGCTAGTACACAACAGAATCACTCCAGTGGGAAACATTGATTTGTTTCCTCCCGTTTAGAGGCCACAAGGGAAGACGTCTTGCAGCGAGAGACCAGCAAATGACAGAAAAAGAAAATTAATTAACTCTGACCTGGCCCTGGACACTGAAGGTAGGTAGAGCAGAGGGGAGGGAAAAGTTAATTTCACGGCTTCTTAACATTTGGCAAAATTCAATTGGTTTGTGGCCACCTGCACTCGTAAGCAAAATATCAATTACAACACATTCACCTGTGAAGATTGCAAGTAGCATCTGTCAGTGGCTACAGACCCAAATTGAGTTGTTATTAGTTACACACGTGCCTCTGAATCATCTGGCCAAGCCTCCAATGGCACTCTAAGCCTATTAGCCTGTCATAGTGGGGGGAATTGTTTCTGAAGCTTTTTTGTCATGTTTTTTCTTCCCCTCAATGATTGTCCTCCATTGTTTTATTCTCCTAGAACTCTTCCAGGACCTCAGTCAGCTGCAAGAGACCTGGCTGGCGGAAGGTAAGTGTTTACACATTTACTGGAGTGTCAAAGCTCAACAAGCTCACTTGGTTTAAAAGACAGAGTAAGAGAATTGGAGAAAGGGAAAGGTAGAGATGTAGAAAAAATTGGCCCCAAGTTCCATTCCTACTAACGTGCAGTCCAATTAAAGCTTGTGTGGAAGAGGCACCTTGTGTGTCATGCATACATTAGAGACTGTGATGAGCGTGGTCTTGAGGGAGACTGAGGAGGCTCTACCCAGAGTGTCATCACAAATTACCAGGAGAAAGCTCTCCGCTGCTCACTGTCTCTTCTGCTTTTGGCAAGAGCTAACGCACGCAAGCCGCCACCACCGCACCACCTCCACCGGTCCTCTTCCATCTCCTCTCCCTCACTCACTCTCTATCGCTCTCTCTCTCTCTCTCACTCCCTCACTCATTCTCTTTCTTTTCCTCTCAGCGCATCTCTCTAAAGATCATACTCCATAGCTGTAGTATCAGCTGTCTTCTCTGTTTCTTTATTTTTCTTTTGGAAGAAAAATAACGGATTTACTTGTTTTTTGTTGAGAGTTTATTTTTTGTTTTTGTTTATTTAATAATTTTTTCTAATGGCAAGACTTGCTCTGTGTGGTATAACTCAGACGTGATGCTTCAGGATTTAAGCGCGGGTGTCTTCTTTCCGCCCTGTTTGCAGCACAGAAGTTTTGGTTAGTAAAGAATATTGATCATATTGTGCCTGTACCATTTTCGTAAGATGCATGTTTCATGTGTTTGTGCATGTCTAAGTTTGTAAATGTATTAGTATGCTGTTTGTATCTACATTTCATCTTCTTCTCTTGAATATCATTTACATATTGAAAATGCTTTTCTTTGCATGGGACATTTGCATTAGTTTGCAATGTTTCTTCTTTACAATTGATTGCTAATAAGCTGCAATATGCATTAACAGAAAAACATGGCATTTTATTCTTTAAAACTTTTGTTACTACATTTCTGGATGTTATTATTGCTTTGATTACATTTAGAGTGACCTATAAATTATAATATGCAGTATGTCCAATCTATGTTATTGGCATTAGGTTTTAAAAAATGAAATCACAAAGTTTCTGACTCTGAGTAAATAGGGGTGTAAATATGAAGTAGGATGTGGATTCAACGTGTGAGTTCTTTGTAGCTTCTATAAAAGTCATCTACATTACTTTTTAATCATTTTAATTTCCCATGTCAATATGATTGTATGCATGCATGACAAATCTTGAAGTTTGTACTTGCCGCTTGCTTAGGGACCAAAACAAGCTCACAACATTATGTGCTGTATAATTTGGTCCCATCATCTTTACTCGTCTTGTAAATGCACCATGAGTTCCCTTTCTACACATAATATAACTAAGTTTATCTCTATATGTGGGACATCTTTCTCCAAAAAAATGTAATAAATGTATCCTTTATTTAACTAGTCAGGTCAGTTAAGAACAAATTCTTATTTACAATGACAGCCTACCAGGGAACAGTGGGTTAACTGCCTTGTTCAGGGGCAGAACGACAGATTTTTATCTTGTCATCTCAGGAATTCGATCCAGCAACCTTTCGGATACCGGCCCAATGCTCTAACCAGTAGGGTACCTGCCGCCCCAATGCACTGCATATTTACTTTTCTCCTTATATGCACTACACATCATTGATTTATGTGGACTGCATTATGGAAGACAAAAACATGTCAACATCTTGTGTCAGCTAACTATTTAAAACAAATATCGTTTGGATTTGATTTAGGCTACATTTGGTATCAATAATGCCATCATTCTTTTGTTGTTCAATCTATGTCAGTGTCAGGGCTTTTGTTCTTTGTTGGTCTCTCAAGCTTTGAGGGGAATCGACATTTGATGACAGATTGAACTTTTGATGATTTATATTCAGACCACATATTTGAAATTCATCTAGAAAAATGTGTACTTATGGTAAATTGTTTAGATATTTTCTTCAGCTCTACTGTTGCACTATATTAGTATTGAACAAGACAACCTGTTTCTTTATCCAGTAGGCCTTAGTCTCTACTGGCAGATGATTCTAGTCGTAATGTTAAGGTCTAAAGTGTAGATCCTTAACCAATAATATACATTTTTATTATACTCTATCAACTGTGATGTTTTTCTGGTAAGTTTTTTGAGGTTATCTTATTACATTTTCCAAAGAGGTAGAAAAATATTTCTCCCTGCTTTGCACAGGTGGATAGGCAACTTAATCATTGATGAGATTCGTCTATTCTTTAATACATTTAAAAATGCTTGCAGTGTAATTTAGGGGTTTTAAAAATGAAAAGTATGCTTTGAAATAGATATTGGAATACTTTACCAGCTACTCTCTGCCAGTTAGATTATGAAGTATATACCGCAGGGCTTGTAAAAGAATAAGATGTCGTTTTAATATTTTAGTATTTAAGTGGGGGAAAAAGGCCTTGGTTCCTGATATAGATATTACTGTAAGGAGTACAGTTCTGCATGTCGTGGATCATTGTGATGTACGTTTCAAGATTGAAGTAGATTTAATAAATGACTTCCTGTCCATTAAGATAAAAAGGAATACCTACCTACCTATTTCAAAGATTTATTCATTCTGGTAATTGGAAATAAGAGGAGGAATTGTGGGAGACAGACTGAATTTCCGACATCACAAACCGAGAGGTTGAAGGGTTCTTAAGGTTCTTAACCTGGCCATTTTGGCCAAGGCTTTTTTTCTCTCTCTTTTTGGGAGTTCTTCAAGTATCAATTTCACTTTGAGATCTATTTGGTGAGGTTGCCACAATTTTAGAGTACTGTAATTTTTTAAAATAAAATGTTGACACAAATGTGAAAATGATAGCCGATGCAGTCTGGTCTATTGAATTCAAAGTTTTAAAAGGAGACAGTAAATCTTTTCCTCAACCCGTTCTTTTCATCTCAGCCCTGTTGTTGGCGCGCTAGCTAGATTTGTTTGAAACCCAACACCATCAGACACACAGCACTTGTAGGTACAGGAGCCTAATGGTGTTGGGCTGGGATGAAAAGAACAGGCTGAGGAAAAGACAAAGGATGTGCCACTACTACTCAGAGCCTGTGTATGGGGCTTGGCTGTTTTTCTTTTCTCTCTTATTTTCTCTCTCTCTCTCTCCCTCTCTCTTTCTTTCTCTCTCTCTCTCTTTTTGTGAATGGCGGCAGAGTTCTAATTTTGGTGTTCTCCCCGGGAATTGTTGCAGGGATCAGCTGGCCCATTCACAGACTGGGTCCAGTGACTCATACATCCGGCTGCAACATCACTTTCTCCCCTCTCCTTTCGTTTCCGCCTGTCCGTCTCCATCCTTCTTCCCCTCTCGCTTTGAACCTTGCGTCTTTGTGATGCCTGCAGTGCGCGTGTGTTACACAGTGCTAGGGAACTTGAGGTAGAAAGAAGTTGTACACGGTTGTGGTGGAGACATTGTTTCCTTTTCTTTGAGTGGTCAGGCTTGCACTGGATGAATGTTTTCCAGTCATGGTTTTGTGGTGGAGCCAGTATTTTGAATTGACAGAATGTTCTGGTCTGTAATTATTTGTAGTGGCAAGGTATGACATTATTTTGCACGAAAAGGTGCTTTGTAGTTCTTACAATGGCCATATTGATGCAGAAATCACAGTGCACACCACAATCCCACTGCAAGAGGGGGCTTGGCTGGCACAAAGAATTGAAGTCAGCAGGTGCACAGGGTTTTACAATTATACTTCAGTTGCTGTTATGTTGATCTTTATCACTATACAGTATTGCACCATACAATATAATTCATCTTTCCATGTGTGTATCAGAACAGTCTACTGTATTGACACTTGTTTTACAGTGAACATTAGTTCACACAAGACTTGACCTAATAGTTTTTCACTTGTTTTTTCACCACGTATATTGTGAGAAAATAGGTTTTTCTTTTTCTATTTTGTTGGATCGTTCCTTTTCTTTCATTTTGAAAGGTGAAAATACAAAACTTGATCGTGTGATACAGACCTGCCTCGACATGATACTGATTCAGTGATAATGAGAATCCACCTCTTTGTGCGTAAAAATAGACGTGCTAATGACACATTTAAATCTCTCATATTGCCGTTTGCCACAATTCTCCAAACTCGTCAAACTTCAGGGACCTAAAAAGTGCAAATATGTGTGATATAAATATATACATGCCTAATTGGACCCTGTGCAGAGCCTTCATTGTCTTAGCATTAGCCGAAAGCACAGGAGTGTGAATGATAGGTGAAACACTCTGGATTGGAGCAGAGCTAACTCGGCAGGTACAGGTGGATTCAGCAGTGGGGAAGAACCCAATTAGCTACTGTTAACAATGGG
This sequence comes from Salvelinus fontinalis, assembly GCF_029448725.1. Lineage (NCBI taxonomy): Eukaryota > Metazoa > Chordata > Actinopteri > Salmoniformes > Salmonidae > Salvelinus > Salvelinus fontinalis. The sequence continues at coordinate 24,857,932 of NC_074702.1, read as the reverse complement.
GGTTATTGCTATCGGCGTGGAGATAGCAAACTCCTGAAGCTACAGCATAATCAAAAAACGGACTAGACAACCTCAGGACATATGCAATCAAGAGAAAGAGGGGATGAACAATATATTCGTTCTCCCTAGAGACCGTTATTTTAGCTTTTAGCTGCTCCATTTGCATTCTATTTGTCCGTTGGTGCATTATAACTTGGATAAACATTGGGAGGATTCTGCATTTACATTGCTTTGTTCATGAATAGATACATGTCCATAAAGAGATTTTTTATGTCTTTAGAGGCTTTTTGCCAAAAGAAAGGATTGAGACGGTTAGACTGGATATTATGAGTCTGGTGTTGTCCATCGGCATGAAAATCACTTTTTCCTTTCCTTTCTGCTTCTTTCTCTAGCTCAAGTTCCCGACAATGACGAGCAGTTTGTCCCAGACTACCAGACTGAAAACTGTGAGTATATGATGCCACAATGTTATTGTATTTGTGTATGTATGTGTGAGTCTATGTGTTTGTGTGTGAGTGTGTGTGTGTTTTTCCATGTCTCTCAGTACCCCCACCTTCACTCTCACATGTGGTCTCCGGAGAGCTAGTCTTGCAGGTTGGCAGACAGGTGCAGAAGAGAGGGGGTGGAAGAGGGAGATATGATATTATAGCACTGGGGTTTATTTATGTAGGAAAACATCCAAATATTTTGAGTCATTTGCAATGAGTGATAATTATCAGATAGTGTTTTTATATATATATATATATTAATAATCTAAAACTCAATATTTTCCAACAGTATTTTATCCTCTGTTACTGTCAGTATTTGTTGTGGAAGAAATCCAATATATCTTGACATAAATGCGCTATACATTATAAAGCACTTGGTGGCACAGTACAATGAGCATTTAAAGTGAGTGGAGACAAGGCTGTTTTTGACGCAGTGTGGTTATGAAGGAAGTCAGCCAACGTGGAGACAGAAATGGAGTGAGTGGAGCTCAGTGGGATCCAGTGCTAGCACATGTCTTTTAGATGAGCCAAAAGGCCTGTGCAACAGTGAGAAAGCAGGAAACTGTGTCTGTAATGACCGTTACCCCCCATTTATCACTCACATGTTTGATATTCACCTCAGAATATTTTATTAATTTCAATACTTTTATTTCTACATTTGTCTCAAGAAACTGTTTGGCTTTGAGGAACCTCCTACCAGTTTTTCTGAGCTCCGTAGACTTACAGTATGGTACATATCCACTATAGGATCCAAAATGGTTGCACAGTAACATCCATAAGGTCTTGAGGTCCCCATGTCCTTCAAAGCCATCCAGGGCCCATCGTGTCCATTGTAGTAGGAGACTGCTGACCATAGGAAATGTCCTGTTGGCATGCCGGAGCAGACTGGAGAGGCACAAACAGATGGTGGGTGGGAGGGCGAGGGCACTGTGGTTGGGCTCTCGAGCAGGCGTCCCAGCCTGCAGGACTCCAATATGGGTTTCACCAAGGAGAGAGAGAGAGAGAGGATGGTGGGATTGTTTAGAGGTCAATAGAGGTAAAACGAGGTGTATGACATGTACAGTCAATTCATTCTTACAGTGTGAGGAAATAGACATAGAGAACAGGTGGAAACATGGAAATAGACTTTGAGATCACTGCTGATATTTTTGACATAGAGAAGCATTCATGTCCTCACTTTATCACCTCACTTGTGGACAATTTTTCCATGTCCATCAACCATACTTAACATCACATTTGAAGGGGAAACTTCCAGACATTGAATCTTAAGGCTTTGCACATGGAGGAGACATGTTCTTTGTCTAATACCTTAAAATTTAGTGGTTTCCAAGCTCTCATTAGCATAACTTAGCAGGGTATGAAGAAGTACTGTAGATGGTGTAAAATGAGACCACATGTAATCAGCGGATAGGGGCTACTAACATTAACAGTAATGGCAAGCACTTACACTGTGTGAAAATTGACGTTTTTTCCCCCTGTTGCCAAAAGACTGATATTTTATGAATGGACTGGAGAAATATCTGCCAAAAGTAGACTTCACTGTAAATGCCAAAATACACAGTTTGTAACCCAATGCACACAACTGTTGCCCTCAAGGGGGTTTTGTGGTAATTAGGAATGATTGGCACCAAAATGACATTTCTTAGCTTGCAGCTAATATAGTGGCTGTATTGAGAAAATTCACTGTGAACGGCATAGCTGGTTGGGGAGTATTTCAGATATGATTTAAATAAGGGAACCAAAATAATCAAGGAAAGAGATTGTGTGCACTGCAAAGCGTAAAGTCAGACAAAATGCAAATACACTCAAATCTGTATTTATAAAAATCAATGATCAAAGTGTTGTTTTGAATCAAATGTATGGTTTGGTTTCTAAATAAGGAATAGGGCCAAACAAACAATAGTAATTTGTTATCAAAATATTAAAATGCAATTAATGTGGGCAAGCATAACACATGTTCATTTTGTACAGAAAAGCAGCCAAAGAAGTTGACAGAATATTTGAGAAATTCAAATGGAAGCATTCAAAATTATGTAATTAACTGTCAGAAATGCTTGTTCTTAAAAAACACAGTCATTTAGATAAATCAATCTGTAGATAATCACAGCAATTTAACATTGATGGACCTGACATTCAAAAAGGTTTATCTGTTCTCGTTACAGGTGATGTCTTCCATATTGATTGGTGTACCTTGGCACCCCACTGATAAATCTATTGTGACATTTCCATCTCTATTTTAGGTGCCTCTCTTAGAGAGCATGAGCTGTTCTTAACATTGTAGTTCATTCAGTTCATTTGCATATTAACCTACTGTGTTGTATAACAAAAACATAATTTCATAAACCATAATTATAGTGAACAAAAGTATAAATGCAACATGCAACAATTTAAAAGATTTTACTGAGTTACAGTTCATTTAAGGAAATCAGTCACCTGAAATAAATAAATTAGGGCCCAATCTATGGATTTCACATGACTGGGCAGGATGCAGCCATGGGTCGGCCTTGGAGGGCATACTAGGCCCACCCACTGGGGAGCCAGGCCCAGCCAATAAGAATGAGTTTTTCCGCACAAAAGGGTTTTATTAAAGATATAACTACTCCTCAGCACCCCCAACCCCACCCCCCTCAGACGATCCCACAGGTGAAGAAGCCGGATTTGGAGGTCCAGGGCTGGCGTGGTTACACGTGGTCTGCGGTTGTGAGGCCGGTTGGACGTCAAATTCTCTAAAACGATGTTGGAGGCAGCTTATGGTAGATAAATGAACATTAAATTCTCTGGCAACAGCTCTGGTGGACATTCCTGCAGTCAGCATGCCAATTGCACGCTCCCTCAAAACTTGAGATATCTGAGGCATTGTGTTGCGTGACAAAACTGCACATCTTAAAGTGGCCTTTTATTGTCCCCAGCACAAGGTGGATCTTTGTAATGATCATGCTGTTTAATCAGCTTCTTGATATGCCACACCTGTCAGGTGGAGAGAAATAAGCTTTTTGTGTTGTCTGGGATGTCTGGGATTTTTTATTTCAGCTCATGAAACATGGGGCCAACACTTTACATGCTGCGTTTATATTTTTATTCAGTGTATGTCCATTGATAAATACATGTACATCACAAAACAGTAAACAATACGTCTCTGTTACTTATTGTCCCTCTGCCGTAAGCCTTTAATTAGCCAGATAAGGCTGCAGCCTCTGTGTCTGCGACGCCTGTGACGCCGTTCGACCTCGTCAAAGGTCTCCCCTCAGGAGGTACCACTTTGACCACCGATCGATGACCCATAAAGGTCGCGCCCCACCAAGGCCAGCGAGACCTGTGAACATCCCCTGTGCTTTGCCCCAACGTGCCCCGTGCATCAGTCCCCTGGGACCCAGGCGTCAGATGGGGTGTTGACAGATCGCCTCCTCCACACAGAGAGACTGTGACACTGTCACACAGGCCAAGCTGTCAGTCAGCAGTGAGAAACTCAAAACATCCGCTTCTCTCAGCTCCTCAACCCCTAAACTACTTCCTCAGTCATCAGCCCTGGAAAGGACTTGTTTTTTAAGGCCCATTCTAAAAAAACATACACTGGCCCGGCAATCCCCCAGGTAGACAGTTGAGCATGGTTCTAGCCCTAAATAACCAGAGAAAAGACAAGCAATTTTAGTTTTTTGTCTAGTTTGATTGATTTTCACTTCCCTTCATGATCGGTATCTACTTTGTTTTGACGTCACAGTGTGTCTGATGCAGATTTTAACATGAAGATTGACAAACCTCTTCCTTTCAACGGTAACGAGGAAATGATTTTGCCCTATTCTCTGCATAAGTAAAGCACTTTGAGTTTATACTCTCCTCAGTAGTTGTGCATGTGCCTGGTGCAACCGCGTGTGCATGTTTGTGCACGTACGTAGCCTACGTGTGTTTATTAGCGGTGACACGCTAGCTCTCCAGGTACCCAGGACTGACTTGATCCTGACTGACTGGGTTTTCATCACCGTGGCCAATTGAATTAGTGTTGATCATGACTCAAGATGATGGGATGTTAATCAGGACTGATTTGGCACTTAACAGCTTCTTAAATGCACAGGCCACTGTGGGAAACTGGGCATAGGTACAGAGAGTGGGTTCAAATCAATGGGCCTTGTTAGTGTTGTCTGGACAGTATTGGCAGTTAGCTGAAACGTGATAGGGATTTAGTGGAGTCTAGCCCTGCTTTGAGATTGTCATATTTCAGGAAGGAAGAGACTCCCATTGTGTAACTGCGAGAAGTGAGTTACAGTGAGTGATGAAGACTGGGATTCTGGACTTAGAAATAGAAATAGTCTGCATAGATATTCCCGGCCCTGTCCTTAGGGATAGCAGTGGAGTAAGATGAAGTACTGGACATGTATACCTATTACCCAAATGTTGAATAAGGATTTTGTATGTGGTGGAAGGGCCTTTAAAATAGGTTTACTTTTCATGGGGACTATATGACTCTTGTACATTTGGACATATAGCGTACTGATAAATAATGAATTAGTTACTGAAAAAATGTTTCAACGTCACCAATCTAATGTCTCCCCTCCCTCCCTCCCTCCCTCCCTCCCTCCCTCCCTCCCTCCCTCCCTCCCTCCCGCCCTCCCTCCCTCCCTCCCTCCCTCCCTCTCACACATACATGTCATAGTGGCATTCCACGGACTGCAGCTGAAGATCAAGAAGGAGCCCCACAGCCCCTGCTCCGAGCTGGGCTCCACCTGTGGCCAGGAGCGGCCCTTCAAACTCCACTATGGGGAGAAGTGCCTGTACAACATCAGGTAGGTAAGCCACAGCACCAGTCACTTTCCCCTATCTGGAACCAACAGAGCCAGATTACATACAAAGAAATAGACTAACACCCAAAAATGAACATCATAGGTTTTGGTGGTTTGTAAAATATCCTTTGGGATATTGAAGTAGTATTTATTTTACCTGTAGCGAAATCTCACAAGGATTCTGCAGGTAAATGTGGTTTGATGAAAATTTAAATGAATCACATTTTGTACAGTCTTTTTTCATCTCCACAAGTTGTCCAATATATCTCCACGCTGTTAGATGGATAATGACTGCTTCATTATGATTACTTGATAAACTACAGTATTACTGGCTTCCCACCCTGTTTTCAAAGTTGTATTACTTCCATTTTGAGAATTCAAGACATTGGAATTGCAGCCATTCCCTGTGAAACAAAAGGCCAGGTGCTGTGCTAAATGTTTCAAGTGGGATGCACTTGACTTGGGGAATAGATCTAGGATAATATACTGTCTACCTAAGGTGCTTTTTCAAATGAACCAAAATGCCGATGGCACAATAATTGCCTAGTTACGTCAAATCTTGAATTGATTTGACTTGTGATATATGGCACTGTGGTATATGCTTGCGATATTACAGTGCTGTGTACGTCAAGGGTCATCTTGAAGATGTATTCTAGAAGAGGAAACACAAAAGTATTTTAAACCCTAAACATACGCTAAAATATCTATATTTTCTTAAAGAAGGAAAATGTGTCAAAATTCAAATTCAAAATTTGGTGCAAAAAGTTTTTAAACTGTCATTTTGACAATAACTATTACATAAAAGACGATTGGATATGTAAAAGGATAGCGTTCAAATACTAGGCCACACTAATCAAATCAAATTGATTTATATAGCCCTTCTTACATCAGCTGATATCTCAAAGTGCTGTATAGAAACCCAGCCTGAAACCCCAAACAGCAAGCAATGCAGGTGTAGAAGCACGGAGGGGGGGTACAATGGCTTCTGTCAAACGGCATGCGTCGACATAATGTAAAAACAACAACATACTGATCCCTCCACCCCGTGTGTCTCTCAGTGCCTACCAGCAGCACAAACACCCAACAGGCATGAAGCCCTCCAGCCCAGCGACGCCCCCCTGCAGCAACCCCGTGTCCCCCCTTCATAATGGCTCCCCCACGACAGTCCCCACCCCCAAACCAGACAGGACGTACCCCCACCTCCAGCCCCTCCCGGACAGCACCTACTCCATGGACCACAGGTACTGTACTACACAGCTACTGTGTACTGTAGGCTACCACTACAGCATCTTTAAACTGGCACTAACAAAACATGCACATTTTAAGTTTACTTGATAATTTTAGTACATTCAGTACAGCTTACCAGAATCTAGATGTATCATTCTAATTATACACAACGGGTTGTATAAATTGTCAAGCTTTAGGTATAAAAATGTGTATTGATGTCAGTCCATCTGTCTCAATCGGTTATCATGAGAATTTGTGAAAATGTAATTTTTTTGCCTTTTCAGATTTCGACGTCAGCTGTCGGAGCCCTGCCACTCGTTCCCCTCCCCACCGTCGATGTCTCGGGACGGAAGGCCCATGTACCACAGACAGATGTCTGAGCCCAACATCCTGTTCCCCCCACAAGGCTTCAAGCAGGAGTACCCCGACCCCTTGTTTGAGCACCCTGCCATGGTGGGGGCGCCCATTCCCCCCACGTACCCCCCGTCCATGATGATCAAACAGGAGCCCAGGGATTTCACCTATGACTCAGGTGAGTGGGTGTGTTAGTTGTCCTCTTCTTTTTTGGGGAGGAGGTGGTGGTAATAGAGATACAGTAAAATATGTTGTATTTAATATTGTGGTCTTTGGTGTTTTATTAGGATTCCCATTAGCTGTTGCGAAAGCAGCAGCTACTCTTCCTGGGGTCCACACAGAACAAGAAACATGAGATAATACAGAACATTAACAGACAAGAACCGCTCAAGGACAGAACTACATACATTTAAAAACGACACACATAGCCTACGTATCTATACATACAGCCTACAGGACTTGCTTTGTGGAGTGTGGTGTCAAAAAAGCATCTCTTTATTACGGACAGATCTCTCCTCATCTTTACGACCATTGAATCTATAACCTGGGTAAGAGCTATAGAAAAATGTAGCCTACTGTATATTTATATTTTAGAGAATCATTAGAGAAATATGACATATTCGACCAAAAAACACAAATTTCACTCAATAATATAACCAAATACTTGAGCATTTGGACCCACCACAGCATCAAGTCACCCTCTTTTTAATCAGACCAGATAGTTGTCATTTGAGGAATGGGCCTGTTGATTGGATTAACCCATTATTAGTGCAGGGGGTTCTGGTTTGGGTGTCTGTGCCGGGCTCCATTTCCTGTGGTGCTCTAATGTCTGTGCCTGGTCACAGTCCGCCCCCGCAGAAGGGGTGGTGGGGTGTTCTAATCCTGCTGGCTTCATTCATAAGCTAGAGCCAAGGAGAGATTACTGTGGAGTGGTGTAATAGTGTGCCCAGTCAGGGTGGAATGTGGCGTCCACTCTGCTGCCTCATGTAGAGAAATATTTCAATATAAACAGCACTGAGCTCCCTTTGAGTTGGCCTTCTCTCTGTAACATGAGCCCTTTTCAACAGGGACATGTTCATAAGAGAGCGCTACAGAAAACATTTGCAACAGAAAACAAACGTTTCTATATCCCGGTAGTCTTCACTATTTACATTTGAGTTATTCAGCATACTCTCTTATCCAGAATGACTTACAGTAGTGAGCACATACATTTTCATACTGCTCCCCCGTGGAGTAGAACCCACAACCCTGGTGTTGCAAGCACCATGCTCTACCAACTGAGCCACACTGGACAGGTCTGTTATCTTCAGTTTGGTGCCTAATGAACACTACCCTGCAAACATTTACACAGGTTTCCAAGTATCTCGATGGTGTGGATGAACAGAGGGAGCCCTTTTCCAGCATGTTTTATATCCCAGATTGACCATTTAGGGGAATTTATTAGCAGTCATTCTGCAGCTTGTTTACTAGACCAGGCCTGTTGAGAGGATGGGAGGGGAGCCTGGTAATTTCATTAGCAGTAATTTCCTCTACAAGCCCATTACTTTGATGAAGTTCAGAGAAATGTTGATGGCCCTAAATTAACGGGGTTAGTCATTTTATTGACCATTCACTTTGTAACTGTTTCGGCCCTTTGATTGTAACCAGCAGCTGTAATGTTATAGGAGGGCCAGACATATACAGTGCAATATTATACTATTGTAAATAGTACCAGTGAAGTTGTCGGCAGTGAAACAAAGTCATCACAGCCATCATGCTTCACTGCTGAAGAAACAAGCAGAAAACATGCCAAACATTTTATGCTACATTTACTCCAATGCTGCTAATAGGTTATTTTGAGCTTAGCCTAGACTACGACACTGCACTGTTCAGTACTAGTGTCATATTGTGCGCTTTAGTGTTGGCTGAGATCCAGTGTCATGCTAGAAGACATGTTCTTTAATCAGGGGCAGTGGTGCAGTGAGTGAGCAGTAACTGACTGCTCTCAGATAGCTGATACTGTCCTAATGCTCCACTGTCCTAAGGGCTTCTAACACCCATTCTTCCCTGTCTCCAGCAGAAGTGCCTAGCTGCCATTCTGTCTACCTGAGGCAAGACGGCTATCTGGCTCACAGCAGCAGGACTGAAGGTGAGGGATGACGCTCGGAGACATGTATGTTGGTTGGGTTATTCATCCCGTCCAAGTTTCCGTTTTCCTAACGTGATTTCTCAACACTGTCTCGTCTTTCAGGCTGCATGTTCGATAAAGTCGCAAGACATTTCTACGACGACACCTGCGTGGTCCCCGAAAAGGTTGAAGGTGAGATGTCCAAGAGGCGACACATAAACTGCTGCTTTCACTTGTAATTTCAATCAAAGATATTAATTGAAACGTGAAATAACAACCTCCTCCCTTCCCTCCCTCCATCCCCCTGTCCCTCCATCCCCCCTCTAGGTGACATAAAGCAGGAGTCAGGTCTGTACCGTGAAGGTCCAACCTACCAGCGCCGAGGCTCACTGCAGCTCTGGCAGTTCCTGGTGGCTCTCCTGGACGACCCGTCCAACTCTCACTTTATCGCCTGGACCGGCCGGGGCATGGAGTTCAAACTCATCGAGCCAGAGGAGGTGAGAGCATGTCTGTCTCATCATATTCCACATGGAGTATCTTAGTCCCTTCAAGCAACAGTGACCAGATTATTCTGATCATTGAAGTGAGTTTGAGGTGAAATCTGTTCTTCAAACGGTCAGAATAATGTTTTAGGAAACGTTTGAACGAGGCAATGTACCGTACTGACGTTCCTTTTTTATTGCCTCACCCCGTGCTAAAAGTATGAAATCTGATCAAATCAAACAAACTGTCAACCAGAGAGTGGCGTACTAAATATTTCAATGAACCTGTTCCTAAAAATATAAACGGTGTTGACGGTTCTGCCCTTTGAAATGGAACAGGTCTGGGTTTGTGAGCTCACATTACAGACAGAGAGGCACAGTCAGTGTCCGGTGTGTTGGTAGGGTAATGGTTAGAGGAGTGTGTGTATGTGTGTGTTGGGGGGGTAACTTGGCATCGGTCCACATGGCCCAACTCAGTGGAACCAGTCAGCTGCAGCGAACAGGGGGGGCATTCATACCATCAGGTGACCAAACGCGCTAACTTTGGGCTTTGGGTGGCCGTAAATTCTGCCTTTGGCCCGGGCAGGTGTAACACATGAATGAGCATGAGGACATGAAAGGGGGTGCAACGTTTTTAGTGTTGGGTCCAGGCAGAGAGGGAGAGAGAGAGATACAGGGTTAGAAAGAGAGAGAGAGAGAGAGAGAGAGAGAGAGAGAGAGAGAGAGAGAGAGAGAGAGAGAGAGAGAGAGAGAGAGAGAGAGAGAGAGAGAGAGAGAGAGAGAGAGAGAGAGAGAGAGAGAGAGAGAGAGAGAGAGAGAGAGAGAGAGAGAGAGAGAGAGAGAGAGAGAGTGAAAGAGAGACAGGGTTAGAGAGAGAGAGAGAGAGAGGGAGTGGTATACAGAGACAGTGGGAGTAGGGCTTTAGAATTGAGGGTGGGAGGTTGTGTGGTCTGGTAGACAGGTGCTGTAACATCTGCTGCCTGCTCCACTGGGTGACAAGTTCCTAATGAACACATCCCTGTCAAGGGCTGTGGAGTCTGGTTCCACTCTAATTGCTATTAGGAAATATGGATTAGTAAGCTTTGACATTTAGACAACGTCATTGCATTCTTACCGGGAAGTTGTGCAACAGGGGGTGGTTATGTTCTCACCTCTTATTATGCACAAAGAATATGTTACAAGACTGAAGTCACTAATCTGTACAATGTGATCTTTCTATGACATTCTGGTTCTATTCATTTCACCATAACCATTTCCCCTTTGTTTATGTGTGTCTGTCTGTTCATGGATGTGTGTAACAAAGGTTGCACGTCGATGGGGAATCCAGAAGAATCGACCTGCTATGAACTACGACAAACTCAGCCGATCGTTACGCTATTACTACGAAAAAGGCATTATGCAGAAGGTAAAAGAGGCCTAAGGCTGCACCCTGACAAGAGACATATGACGATGGTTCTGCGTTTGATTAGCTGTAATACCTTCTTCTCCATAGTCAACCATGGGCTCTGACAACTGTCCCTTTGGGGACAATAAAGTTAATCTCATTTTATCTTATCTAATCTTATCTTATCTCCAGGTGGCAGGGGAGAGATACGTGTACAAATTTGTGTGCGACCCCGAGGCTCTGTTCTCCATGGCCTTCCCTGACAATCAGCGGCCCGTGCTGAAGACGGACATGGAGCGACAGATCAACGAGGAGGACACAGTGCCGCTGTCACACTTTGACGAGAACATGGCCTACGTGCAGGAGGCGGGGCCCTACTGCAACCCGCCACACCCGTACAGCGAAGGCTACGTTTATTAACGTAAATCCCCAAGACGCCGAACTGGTGTACTTCACAGTCGCTACGAACGGGGGGGAAAGACTTTGTCATTCAGAGGACCCCGAGTCACCCTCTCTCACAAACTCCACCTTTTTTCTTCCATTTCTTTTTTACGTCCAAGCTGTGCTGCAGGTTGGAGAGAGCACTTTATGGACTGACTGACAGTGTGTGAACCTGCGGGGGCTAGCTATGTAATTGGGTCGTTTCAGGTGTTTATGTTGATATTAAAGAAGGGACCCCCCCCCCCGAGCATGCCGTATTCGTATGAGACAGGACTCAAAAGCCAAAGGTCACATATGGACATATTCCTGCAGTCTAGGCAGGTGAATCCTCAGAGCTTGAAGGAAAAAAAATCCTCCTGATCTTTTTGACAGCTACAGGAAGCATCCTCAATTATTTCTTTCATTCCTCTTTTTGTTCAATTGCCCTTTCATCTCCATCATGTGTACTTTCTTACTCATGTAAGTGATTAATGCAATGTATTGTAATGACATGCTTTTAAGATACTTTTATGGTGAAGTGACATAATTCTAGACTTGAAACAGTAATGTAATTATAACAATCTTAGTTGACATCTACATGCTGCCTTGCTACCAGTTTTAAATGTGCCCCTTTGCCAGTACTGACTGACCCACAGTGCATCATGATATGACTGAATGTTGGGTTCCTTTTCAAAACTGCATTGACTGTGTAGACCTGTAGGAATTCGACACGAACGGTCAGATGCAATCAAATTCACCCTAAACATACTTTATTATATGTAATGCAAATGACCTGTATTTAAAAGACAAATGAAGCAGAGACTGTACCTTATTTAGTCTTTGCATTGTTGTGTATATCACACCAGCGGTCAACTTAATGAATTACATATTTATAACAAACATTTCATTCTGATTTGTCCTACATTATATGACACAAATGTTTTTTATGTTAATGATGTGTATTAATTCAGCCATAACACTAGTTATCCGATATTTCAAGGCCACAATGTGGGAATTGTACAAAACAAACATTCATTTTAAATCCTATCACACGATGTTGCCGTCCCCTTTTAAAATCAAATGTAATGTGAGGAATGCATACAAAAAAGAGAAAAACATGCTAACTGAATTCAAATCATATCTAACTTTTTCCTTTTTGTTTGTAGACAAATTATGTACGTGTTGCATACGGGGGTTGCATTTTAATAAAAAGGTATCAGAAATATTTTTTATTTTATAGTATTATAAAGATCCATGTTATATCTGAAATAGGGTTTCCATGTATAATCAGGTAAATGCACATTGGTTGCTGCTTCTAATTGTAACTGTCATTTTATAGTCTAAAAATAATGGCAACTGCAATCTGCAATTCTGCGTTCAATGTTTATGTGTTTTGTTTAGTCATATGTTTTGTTTTATATTCTTCAAAAAGGAAAAAAATTAAGTCACCACGATGAAGTTCTGTAAAAAGTATACAGGTTGGGATGGAATTAGCAATAGCCAAAATTCTGTAATAAAATAGTGCTGAAAAACTGGTATATGCGTGATTGTCACCCATGAAAATATATACATATTTTTTTACCATGAATACAATATTTTCAGATTTATTAGCAAGTAAACATATTTAAAGAGAATTGAAGTATGGGATCTTGGTGAGCTATCTATGGCAACTACTGAAATAGAACATATCATTTTTGTTGTCATTTCCACAGCCAATCTTACCACAAAACCTCGTGTTGCATAAAACACAAATATTCTGTAAGGTTTCAAAACCACATTACTCAGTAAGGATAAGAAGTTGTAGTTCATAGATTTACTGACAGGCATAGACAAATTTAGACCAGTTCAACCAAGCATGAGTGGGTTGGTGTAGAGAAGTGCAATGGAGAAAAGTAACTCGTCAATTTCCAGGTTGGTGGGGATACTCTCTACCGCAAAGCATTTAGCCAAAAGTGACACCCAAAGAAAAATCAATGTCTAATTTAAGACAGTATTTTTTTCATGTTGGACAATTGTTGGTGTCTTTTGTTCCTACTCTTAAAAGCTGGAGTGTCAGTAATGAAAAAGTAACACTGCCTTAAAGTTATTATTGCCTCTTGTAAAGTGTCACTTGCAAAAAATCAATGGCTAATTTAAGGAAGCATTGTTTAATTGGTTTCACTGGGGGAAAAATGAAAACGGATGTGTAGGTAATGAAAAAGCACAGTTTGGCTTAATTTGTCAGGCCAGGTTACAGGCAAACCCTATTATAGGTCCTAGTCTTAGATGTTTTTATTGATTGCCTATAGTGCAATGTATTGCCCCTTTAACTTTATCCATCTGATTGCTTTTTTGAAGCATTTACTAACACCTAACTTTTAATATGATGAATGACATATTATTTGATTACATGGTCGTTCCACCAATTCAGTGCTTTGAGAAGTGTAACTTGGTAAAAAACAGTTGATTTGACATAATTTTTACATTCTGTCATAAAGAACAGATGTTCAAATACACTGAACAAAAATATAAACGCAACATGTAACAATTTCAACGATTTTACTGAGTTACAGTTCATAAAAGGAAATCAGTCAACAGAAATAAATTCATTAGGCCTTAATCTATGGATTTCACATGGGCGCAGCCAATCAGAATGATTTTTTCCCCACAAAGGGCTTTATTACAAACAGAAATACTCCTTTTTGTTCAGTATACATAAAAAACTAGGTTGACCGTAACAGGGTTGGAGATTTCATCTTAAATCAGCCATAAATCCCCTCGTGACAGGAGGAATGGAAGCTTGTTGTGTGCAACAGGGAGTGGCAATTGAATTGCTAAAATATTTCTAGCCTGTCTATCTATGGGTAACAGGGTTAACGTGATATGCCCAACCCGCTCAGTTTTTCACCACAAAACATCAGAAAGTGGCCAAAAAATTGATTTGACACTATGATTTTACTATTGGATGTTCAATGTTTCTTTGGAAAAAATTTTTTCAAAGGAATAGTTTCACCATATTAAAATGAGTGTTCAGTACATGTAACAGGGTTGACCTTAAAATGAGGGACAGAGTCACTAATCACATTAAATAAATAATAGTCTTCAGAAATGACTTTATCAAAGCAACAAAATAACTAGGGCTTTGCAATGATGGCGAAACTTGGACCCTTTTCACTTTAGCAAGCCCTCTGTTCATATTACAAATGTGATTATATGGTCTATATTAAAGGTAATTTCATATAATATAACAGGCTTTTAAAATTAAATATTGATTCACAATTTCTACTTAAAATATCAAAAGAACGTAAAAGGCACTTTTTTCGTGGACCGACCATATAGTCAAACTTGTGCTTCCGGAGAAAATACTTTTAGTTTTGGTGCCTCATCTCAGTTGTATGTTTCCAAGGCTGTGGTTGACTTTGGCTGTTGAAATGAACTTCACGGTTCAAGAGCGGACACAAATGACTGTGGTTTATTCAAAGTTCCACATTGAAATCCCATGCAAACCTCTGTGTTTTAAATACGTGGTGAGCGTTCATGTCATCAGGGAAATTGAATGCCCTACAAAAGAGCACTAAGCAAGAGAGATTATAGAGATCCTATAACATTTTATTTCACTAATAAATAAATAGGTTTCAGAGAAAGGAGTTAATTTTGTGAAGTCCTCTAGGCTTCATGTATAGGAGCTGAAAATCACCATGCTAATCCTGTTATCTGGTTACAATACATAGAACATGGCTTAAAGGGATAGTTCAGCTAATTTATCATATTTCTGTCATTGTCCATATACTGCTTTTCAAAGAGAACGCGTATCTTAATATGTCAAATCACTAAACTATCACTTTAAGATTTTCATTTTTTTTAAACCTTATGCATTGTGTGACAGTAGCTACATTTTCCCCTTTACTACCAGTCATGCTAATATGGGATGATTCGTGTGTCTCTGAACTGTGATTCTGTCCATTTTGTCCTCCCCCACTGGAGCAAGCAGATGGCCCTTGGTTCTTGAGTC
This sequence comes from Salvelinus fontinalis, assembly GCF_029448725.1. NCBI lineage: Eukaryota > Metazoa > Chordata > Actinopteri > Salmoniformes > Salmonidae > Salvelinus > Salvelinus fontinalis. The sequence continues at coordinate 24,842,704 of NC_074702.1, read as the reverse complement.
ATCACAAACCCATTACGGGAGTGACTCGTGTTCACCGTGGCTGCCTTGATTCGTGCCCAATGGTCCTCGCTATACCTCGCCGGTGTTTGCAGAGGCTGTAAGTTCTCTTTGGGCTTCATGACACGCCGTGTTTGCTCAGGTTAAATGGCTTGTGTTGCCAGCCGAGTCGCCTGATTGGCTCTGACACTGTGGTATTTGACAAGTGAAATGACATTGGGCCACCCCCATGTAGCAAATGTGTTTGGGCTTTCGAAACAAGTGTGCTTTTAATATGGTGTGTTTACCCATGAGAAAGCCCCTAAGTGTGTTTCTATCTTTCCTGCCAGGGTGTCTTTCCTGCCAGGGTCCATCAGTGACCAGACCAGTGAGCATAAATCCTTCAGGGGTAAATCAGAGGAACAACAGTAGTTTTACAAGGAAAAGCAGGGAGATAATAAAGCCTCTGTAATAGCGGCCCATTTCAGCTTTTGGTACAGTTAAAGGCACTGTCTGCTGATTCAAAAATATATATTTAATAGCGTGGGAGGGTTGAGGAGGAGGCTTGAAGTGCTTGGCATCTTGCTATGACATGCATTATATGAACTAGGTCTACAGAATTATACCTAGGAGAAGCCACTTCTATAGAGGAACTATAGATGTCCTTTGAGTCAGCTAGCTAACAAGTTTGAGCTAGCTAGCTAGAAAGCTTGTGTGTTCAGAGCGCCACCAGAATTAAAAACACATCTTACCTTTCGTAGTTAATAAATCCAACGTTAAAAGTGATAACTTGACCTATAGTATCCTTAACTAACATTGAAAAAGTTAATCCATTCTTCTCTAGTTTATAAAAAATCTCTCTCCATAATCTCTGACTCATGCTTGCAACGTCAATAGCTACATTAGCCTATGCTTCGGAGGGGGGAGGGGCAGGTAGCCTAAACACGCACAGGCAAAGATTTTCAGCTTGCAGGCAGACACTAGAATAAGTTTCTGATTGACAGAGTGAGGGCTTTACATAGGTGCTTTGTTGTGTTTTGTTGTGGGAATATAAAAAAAATGCTTGGAACATAAAATAACATTATTATCTGATTCCTATGCTTTTAAAATAACGATTCTGTTCCGAAACAGTATGGATCACTTTCGTTCCAGGTTCCATTTCTGTTCCTTGAAAAATGTCATTGTTTGCCAGTTTTTTGTTCTGTTCCCTGAACGGGTTCCATATACAGTACCAGTCAAAAGTTTGGACACACCTACTCATTCAAGGATTTTTCTTTATTTTAACAATTTTCTACATTGTAGTGAAGACATCAAAACAATGAAATAACACATATGGAATCATGTAGTAACGAAAAAAGTGCTAAACAAATCAAAATATATTTTATATTTGAGATTCTTCAAAGTAGCCACCCTTTGCCTTGATGACAGCTTTGCATTCTCTCAACCAGCTTCATGACGTAGTCACCTGGAATGCATTTCAATTAACAGGTGTGCCTTGTTAAAAGTTAATTTGACAAATGTATTTCCTTCTTAATGCATTTGAGCCTATCAGTGTTGAGCCTATCAGTGTTGTGACAAGGTAGGGGTGGTATACAGAAGATAGCCCTATTTGGTGAAAGACCAAGTCCTTATTATGGCAAGACCAGCTTAAAAAAGAAAAGAGGAGGCCTCCCGGGTGGTGCAGTGGTCTAAGGTACTGCATCGCAGTGCTAGCTGTGCCACCAGACTCTGGGTTTGAGCCCAGGCTCTGTCGCAGCCGGCCGCGATCGGGAGGTCCATGGGGTGACGCACAATTGGCCTGGCGTCGTCCTGGTTAGGGAGGGTTTGGCCGGTAGAGATATAGGTGTACGGTGTTTCCTCTGACACATTGGTGCGGCTGGCTTCCGGGTGGATGCGCGCTGTGTTAAGAAGCAGTGCGGCTTGGGTTGTTGGGTTGTGTTTCGGAGGACGCATGGCTCTCGACCTTCGTCTCTCCCGAGCCCGTACGGGCTTTGTAGTGACGAGACAAGACAGTAACTACTAACAATTGGATACCACGAAATTGGGGTAAAAAAAAGAAAAGAAAAAAAAGAAAAGAGAAATGACAGTCCATCATTAATCAATACAGAAAATTTCAAGAACTTTGAAAGTTACTTCAAGGGCAGTCGCAAAAACCATCAAGCCATCAAGATGAAACTGGCTCTCACGAGGACCGCCACAGGAAATGAAGACCCAGAGTTACCTCTGCTGCAGAGGGTAAGTTCATTAGAGTTACCAGCCTTAGAAATTGCAGCCCAAATAAATGCTTCACAGAGTTCAAGTAACAGACACATCTCAACATCAACTGTTCATTGGAGACTATGTGAATCAGGCCTTCATGGCCAAATTGCTGTAAAGAAACCTCTACTGAAGGACACCAATAAGAAGAAAAGACTTGCTTGGGCCAAGAAACACGAGCAATGGACATTAGACCGGTGGAAATCTGTCCTTTGGTCTGATGAGTCCAAATTTGAGATTTTTTGTTTCCAACCACCGTGCCTTTAGGAAATGCAGAGTATGTGAACGGATGATCTCCGCATGTGTGGTTCCCACTGTGAAGCATGGATGAGGAGGTGAGATGGTGTGGGGGTGCTTTTGCTGGTGACACTGTCAGTGCCATATTTAGAATTCAAGGCACACTTAACCAGCATGGCTACCACAGCATTCTGCAGCAATACGCCATCCCATCTGCTTTGCACTTAGTGGGACTATCATTTATTTTTCAACAGGACAATGACCAAACACACCTCCAAGCTGTGTAAGGCCTATTTGACCAAGAAGGAGAGTGATGAAGTCCTGCATCAAATGACTTGGCTTCCACAATCACCCGACCTCAACCCAATTGAGATGGTTTGGGATGTGTTGGACTGCAGAGTGAAGGAAAAGTAGCCAACAAGTGCTCAGCATATGTGGGAACTCATTGAAAACTGTTGGAAAAGAATTCCAGGTGAAGCTGGTTGAGAGAATGCCAAGAGTGTGCAAAGCTGTCATCAAGGCAAAGGGTGGCTACTTTGAAGAATCTCAAATCTAAAATATATTTTGATATATTTAACAGTTTTTTGGGTACTACAGGATTCCATGTGTTATTTCATAGTTTTGATGTTTTCACTATTGTTCTAATATGTAGAAAATAGTAAAATAAATAAAAACCCTTGAATGAGTAGGTGTGTCCAAACTTTTTACTGGTACTGTATATATATATATTTTTTTTTACACACCAATCATATTTCATCCACTGATCATGGGGAATAGAATGAAAGTAAAACATGAAAACATTCATTTTCATAAATACACATTGGCCCTTCAATGTACAATGTAGGTGGGTCTACATCTACAACAGTTTCATCAATTGCATCGAGCCCATCCAGGTCGTGGACTGTATAGGCTGACGTAATTGTTTTCTCCAGTAGCCACTCACTCACAGCGAATGGTTCAAAGGTTTCAGAGAAGCTGCTGACTCCTGAGACGAACAGCGTCGTCTGTAATTGACGAGGAGCCCTCTCAGATCTAGGCATCGCCGGTGGTTCCATCCACACTCATTACACTGTTCCCCCTGTTGATCTGGTTGCCATCTTCCTGTTCTGGACCAGATGAAACACAAAGAGCAGACTGACTGACAGAAACTGACACCAAAATCATGGCAGTAATAAATAGGGGTGTGATCCATGTTTAGAAAGCTGTGAAATCAGATATTGAGATGCTTTTAGGTGGGAGCGTCGGGTCGAAGTAGTTTCTGACTAGACTGTGGGCACAAGATGATCGGATCATTGGGAATGTAAGAAGGGGTAATAATCGCTTAACGGCCCTATCCTTTATCCAGAGGGTGGATCTGTTGTAGAATGGATGCCCTGCTTATTTTCAATGGGGACTTCTCACAATCATCTAATTTTGTCTACTACCATTAAAGGAAAACAAACGTACTTTGCCATTCAAAGTCTATTCTCAATATGTAGGCCTATCTTTATTACCGTTTACACAATATCCTTTGTCAAAATGGGTGATGTGTTTAAACAACCCCTTACTGACACTGTGTTTGTGTCTTGATGATGATCTGTGATTGTATGGCAGCATGGCATCTATTGTTCACATAGCTTTGAAGTCATGATTACTGCCTGCATCTGCAAATTGTTTTTGCGTTTAGTGATGAGGATGAGGATGATGATGATGGTGATCATTTGTTGTTGTACTTATTGTTAGTGTGGCTACTTTTTTTTGTCTCCTGCCTGCACTACGAGTGGTGAGGGTTAACACTCTCACACGACAGCCCCAACACGCCATGTGGTGTGCCACATTCACCGCCAGCCAACGCTCGACTCCGGAGACGTTTTGTACACACAAACGGAAGGCTGTCAAAACCAACAGTCGAGGCAGGGTTGCCACGACGGCGCCTCGTCTCGCATCTCCTTCTCCGGGTGTCACACTGTTGGCCTGGCGCTCGACCCGTCTCTTCACCTTCCACAATGTCGTTTGATCTCTGCCACGCCAACACCACAGATCAGTCTCACGACAGACCCTAGTACACAAAGCCACCCAGTGTCAGTGTGGTGGCCAACCATCTGTCGCCGGGCCCAGAGACCTTAGCAGCATAGGGCCCAACCTACTCACGCACAGTTTCCCCTCCCCTGGACCATTAGCTCTGCTACATACAGCGAGTGTACCTCAGAGGGGCTCTTAATAGGCACAAAATGGAGTCCTAGCTACATAATTCCCATAAGGCTGCTTTTCAGTGTATACATACATAATTCATTTTTCAACCATTTAAATGCCTTTTCTCAGCCGTTTAACAAATATTTTCTGCCATATAGACAGTAGCGTAAATAATAATAATGACAACGCTAAGAAAAATGTATCTGGGAGAAGTAAACATTTTTTAAATAAAAATAAGTCTTAATATAAGAGTCAGGGAATCCACTAATTTAACTCATAGAGAGAGTTTAGTCAGTGCAGAGCCTGGAAAGTACACTAATGTAGTCAGATGATGATAGATGTTGCATGGCTAAATGTAGACCACCTCACATTTATAACGACCTAATGCTCTTAAAATAGACTTAAGAGGAGAACTAGAAATAGGTTCAGAGAAAATGATCAGTTTCTTTCTCTGTGGAGTTTTTACAGACGCGCTCGCTGTGCTAATACATGGCAGCCATATCAAATCTACTAAATAATGCACCTATTAAAATACACCTTAATTTCTTTATGATGAGAATTTATGGGACATTCACCTGAGATTGAGTACAGGTGGTAGTATTCTAGTCATAACTCTCTTAAAGTTATCTTATTCTTTTGTAGCTCAATGTTAAAGTTTCCCTAGTGTTAAATAAGGTAGGCAGAGAAAAGTTTGCTTTGGATTGTTAGCTAAATCCAGGATCTGGCAAGATTCTAAAAATTTGCAGATATTGGAACCTAACAGAGTCAATAAAGTAAGAGAAAACAAAAATAGAAACACTATGATTTTAAGCTTAACAAAATGCTCCAAATAGTGTACATATGAAATGGCACAAGCAAACAATTGTCTGCGGAGGCCTACACAGACCCTGGCCAATGATATCTAAAGATGAAAAATAAACCCAAATGTGGCGCCTGTCAGATTTGGAACACAATCTCAAAATACATGTCATAAACAAGGGAGACAAATATATTCCTGAATGTGTTTCTTTCAAGGTGTAAACAGAAGACAGAAGACCAAGAACCCTCCTCTTCTCGTCAACCATATTGGGAACAACAAAGGCGTTGTGTGATATTGTAACTGGCACACCCAGGCTCCTCCACAAGCTTACATGATGTAACGTCATATATATATGACACTGTAATATATGCCTATAAATGTCACGATCGTGTGGCGGATTAATGGACCAAAATGCAGCTTTTGGAAAATAAGCCATCTTCTTTTTATTATGAAGAAGGCAAGAAACGAAACAAAACACTGACACACTATACAAAACAAGAAAACAACAAAACGACCGTGAAGCTACAAACGTTGTGCACAAACATACAGGCTACTAACGTTCTTACATAGACAATTACCCACAACCAATGAGAGCCTATGGCTACCCTAAATAAGGCTCCCAATCAGAGACAACCGAAATCAGCTGTCTCTAATTGGGAACTCATTCAGGTAACCATAGACTCTCCTAGATAACTAACCAACATAGACAACGCTAGACATATACACTCAACACAAAACCATATACTCCACCCCATAACCCCTTTACCAAATAAACACCCAAAACCAACAAAAACATAAACATTCCCCATGTCACACCCTGACCTAACTAAAATAATAAAGAAAACAAAGAATAATAAGGCCAGGGCGTGACAATAAATGGCATATACAGTATATGATATATACACAAAACCTGAACAAAGCCTGAGAGACAGCCATGGCAGTGAGTTTGAGTTGACCATTACAAACCCACTCATGTGAGAATCAATTCTGCTGTAGACCCCCGTCGTCTTGTTTTGGCAACAGAGGGCCGAAGGATTGGATGCCGAGCCAGGACAATATGTTTTTTCAAATGCCCCTCAGCCAATATTTATTTAGCTACAAGCTGGCATGTCTGAAGAGATTTACAGAGCCAAGGCTACTGTGGAACCATGGTTTAAACACAACGAGACATTAGGATCATCAGGCTTCAAAACCCTACTTGACGTTGACCACAGTAATCTACTGCTCAAAGACTCTGGCAGGAGTCTGTCATTTCTGCCATAGTAAGTAACATGACAATGAGACAAGAGACAACAACACGTATTGTGTGAAGTCAACCAATGAATAATGTTGCGGACAGAAAAAGAGAATCTAAAAAAATATGGGAGGTTAAATAAAGCCTATTAACCAGCGAGGAGAGTCCTGAATCAATGCCATCTAGGTGTCGAGAAGTACTTGTTAAGTCATTCCGTTACGATAGAGACAATAGGCACATTAGTCACTTTTAACGCTATTTCATTGGCTATTCAGTGAAGTATGAGGAGTAGCCCTGTTGTAAAACACTGTTTACTGTAGCATGGCCATAGAAGGATGGGAGGAGGGAGGAAACGGGTGGTATAGAGAGGCTCTTTATTTATTTATTTTTTGCCTTTAAACAGATGGTTCCTTATGTGCCGAGCGGAAGTGTCTGTTAACTCAGTTGGCTCGCTATAGTGATGGCTGCTGGCCAACGCCAACAACAGGATCAGGGAGTGCGAGCAACAGTGCAGTTTGCTATCTTCAGATGCACTGCTAACAGAAGGAAGGCAGGCTGTACATACTGTTGCACGGCCATCCCATGTCTATCTGTGCCAGGGGGACTCACTGTGGGCAACGGCTCATCTTCACTCCTCCTGCAAGTCCAGGCAGGCAAAACAGTGGAAATGGGGAAAAAATAGTAAAAAGTGATGATGATCACAACACTTTGTGCAGAATGTGGGCCAAACATGTCAGCATTAAGTCTGTTGGGAGGCAAGGAGGTTGTTTGTTTTGTCTCTGGCTCTGCCCTTCAGTGTCTGTAGGCTGGAGAGGGTATGATGTGTGATTACTTTATGTGTATGGGTTTATTTTCTAGTGTAGTGAGAAGTAAGTCAAGTATTTATCTACAGATGTAGGATCTTAATTTGATTACTCTTTTGTTGCTGAGAATTTTCTTTGCAGGAAATGCAGATGAGCTTCATGATTTACATAAATTCACTGAACACCCGCACTTCAACATGCTTATATTAACAGTATTGCACTTTTCATGTAGCCTACTTTTGGCCAGCTAATAGCCTAACACTGATCAAGCAACATTATGGACTAAACGTTCAAATCCTGTTGCTGCAGGATTTTGCTGTGACAATATAGGTTAAATTAAGATCTTACATCTGTAAACGTCTTATCTTTAGATAAGATTTCATCATATAAGAAAGATACAGTTGAAGTCTGAAGTTTATATACACCTTAGCCAAATACATTTAAACTCCATTTTTCACAATTCCTGACATTTAAACCTAGTAAAAATTCCCTGTCTTAGGTCAGTGAGGATCACCACTTTATTTTAAGAATGCGAAATGTCAGAATAATAGTAGAGAGAATTATTTATTTCAGCTTTTATTTCTTTCATCACATTCCCAGTGGGTCAGAAGTTTACATACACTCAATTAGTATATGGTAACATTGCCTTTAAATTGTTTAACTTGGGTCAAACGTTTCGTGTAGCCTTCCACAAGCTTCCCATAATAAGTTGGGTGAATTTTGGCCCATTCTTCTTGACAGAGCTGGTGTAACTGAGTCAAGTTTGTAGGCCTCCTTGCTCACACACACTTTTTCAGTTCTGCCCATAACTTTTCTATTGGATTGAGGTCAGGGCTTTGTGATGGCCACTCCAATACCTTGACTTTGTTGTCCTTAAGCCATTTGCCACAACATTGGAAGTATGCTTGGGGTCATTGTCCATTTGGAAAGACCCATTTGCGACCAGCAAAGCACCCCCACAACATGATCCTGCCACCACCGTGCTTCACGGTTGGGAGGGTGTTCTTCGGCTTGCAAGCCTCCCCCTTTTTCCTCCAAACATAATGATGGTCATTATGGCCAAACAGTTCTATTTTTGGTTCATCAGACCAGAGGACATTTCTCCAAAAAGTATGATCTTTGTCCCCATGTGCAGTTGCAAACCGTAGTCAGGCTTTTTTATGGCGCTTTTGGAGCAGTGGCTTCTTCCTTGCTGAGCGGCCTTTCAGGTTATGTCAATATAAGACTTGCTTTACTGTGGATATAGATACTTTTGTACCTGTTTCCTCCAGCATTTTCCTTTGCTGTTGTTCTGGGATTGATTTGCACTTTTCGCACCAAAGTACGTTCATCTCTAGGAGACAGAATGCGTCTCCTTCCTGAGCGGTATGATGGCTGTGTGGTCCCATGGTGTTTATACTTGCATTCTATTGTATGTACAGATGAACGTGGTACCTTTAGGCGTTTGGAAATTGCTCCCAAGGATGAACCAGACTTGTGGAGGTCTACCATTTTTTTTCTGAGGTCTTGGCTGATTTCTTTTGATTTTCTCTTGATGTCAAGCAAAGATGCACTGAGTTTGAAGGTAGGCCTTGAACTACATCCACAGGTACACCTACAATTGACTCAAAGTATGTCAATTAGCCTATCAGAAGCTTCTAAAGCCATGACATAATTTTCTGGAATTTTCCAAGCTGTTTAAAGGCACAGTCAACTACTGGAATTGTGATAGAGTGAACTATAAGTGAAATAATCTGTCTGTAAACAATTGTTGGAAAAATTACCTGTGTCATGCACAAAGTAGATGTCCTAACCGACTTGCCAAAACCATAGTTTGTTAACAAGAAATTTGTGGAGTGGTTGAAAAACGAGTTTTAATGACTCCAACCTAAGTGTATGTAAACTTCAGACTTCAACTCTACATGTTCAAGCCAGACGCTATGAATGAGTCATCTTCATCTTATTTGAGATTTCACTCATTAAAAACGTAATTAATCTCTATGCTAATGAATTAATATTGATACACTTGAACCTACAGTATTGGTCCAATAGCAACAAAAAAAAACTGGCATCAAATGTGTGTACTGGGACAGTTGCTTCGCTAAAGCTTGATTGAATCAAACATCTCCCAATATGTGTTCCCCCCACATTGAGAAAAACAGAGTCTCTCTCAATTCAATTCAATTCCATTTCAATTCAAGGGGCTTTGTTGGCATGGAAAACATACGTTAACATTGCCAAAGCAAGTGAAGTAGATAATATACAAAAGTGAAATAAACAATAAAAATGAACAGTAAACATTACACTCACAGAAGTTCCAAAAGAATAAAGACAATACAAATGTCGTATTATGTATATATACAGTGTTGTAACAATGTACAAATGGTTAAAGTACAAAAGGGAAAATAAATAAACATACATTTGGGTTGTATTTTCAATGGTGTTTGTTCTTCACCGTTTGCCCATTTCTTGTGGCAACAGGTCACAAATCTTGCTGCTGTGTTGGCACACTGTAGTATTTCACCCAGGAGATATGGGAGTTTATGAAAATCGGGTTTGTTTTCGAATTCTTTGTGGATCTGTGTAATCTGAGGGAAATATGTGTCTCTAATATGGTCATACATTTGGCAGGAGGTTAGGAAGTGCAGCTCAGTTTCCACCTCATTTTGTTGGCAGTGTGCACATAGCCTGTCTTCTCTTGAGAGCCAGGTCTGCCTACGGTGGCCTTTCTCAAAAGCAAGGCAATGTTCACTGAGTCTGTACATAGTCAAAGCTTTCGTTAAGTTTGGGTCAGTCACAGTGGTCAGGTATTCTGCCACTGTGTACTTTCTGTTTAGGGTCAAATTGCATTCTAGTTTGCTCTGTTCTTTTGTTAATTCTTTCCAATGTGTCAGGTAATTATCTTTTTGTTTTCTCATGACTTGGTTGGGTCTAATTGTGTTGCTGTCCTGGGGCTCTGTGGGGTCTGCTGGTGTTTGTGAACAGAGCCCCAGGACCAGCTTGCTTAGGGGACTCTTCTCCAGGTTCATCTCTCTGTAGGTGATGGCTTTGATATGGAAGGTTTGGGAATCGCTTCCTTTTAGGTGGCTGTAGAATTTAACGGCTTTTTTCTGGATTTTGATCATTAGCGGGTATCGCCCTAATTCTGCTCTGCATGCATTATTTGGTGTTTTACGTTGTACACTGGGGATATTTTTGCAGAATTCTGCGTGCAGTCTCAATTTGGTCCCATTGTCCCATTTTGGGAATTCTTGGTTGGTGAGCAGACCCCAGACCTCACAACCATAAAGGGAAATGGGTTCTATAACCGTTTTAAGTATTTTTAGACAGATCCTAATTGATATGTCAAATGTTATGTTCCTTTTGATGGCATAGAATGCCCTTCTTGCCTTGTCTCTGTCACGTCTGCTCCCGCTCTTCCCTCCCTCCGACGCTTGGGGCCGCCAGGTTGCCCTGCATCACGCACTCCTACCATCCATCACGCACACCTGCCTTCCCTCGTCACGCGTATCAGCGTTATTGGACTCACCTGGACTCACTTATCACCTGTTTATTTCCCCCCTATATTTGTCAGTTCCCCAGCTCTGTTCCCCGCTCCTCCATTGTATAGTTTTTGTCTTTGATATTAGTTTGCTTACGCTGTTCCTGTCTCGTTCAATATCTGTCTTTATTAAATGTTTTACTCTCCGTACCTGCTTCGTCTCTCCAGCGTCAACTCATGTGACAGAATGCAGCAGCCATCATACGAAGCATTGGGGAGTACTGGCATTCCGGTTGGTATGGTGACAGAGGCTCTGGGTTGCCACCGATGGAACCGGGGTTGCCTAGCCAGCTCATTGGGCTTCCATGCCCTAGCTGGCTCGAGAGGTTTCCTTGCCCCAGTTGGCTTGGATGGCGCCCATCCCACGTCGAGCCTCAGCCGGATCGTCAGTTCTTGTTCGCCCAGCCGATCCAGGAGTTTCTTTTGTTTTTTGTTTTGTTGGTGACGTCGGGGTGGATTCCGCCGCCGATGGAACCGGGGGTGCCTAAGTCAGCCCGTCGGGCTTCCACACCCTGGCTGGCTCAGAGGTTTCCTTGCCTCGGTTGGCTCGGCGACTTCCCATCCTACGTCACTCTCCACCAGATCAGGCTCTCACACTCCTGCCGGTTTGTCGGGCTTCCACTCCCCAACCGGCTTTCCCAGCGCCCATGTCTCGGCCGGTTCGTCCAGGTGGGACGCCGGGTGACGCCCCAAGAGGGGGAGGCACTGTCACGTCTGCTTCCACTCTTCCCTCCCCCTGACGCTTGAGGGCGCCAGGTTGCCCTGCATCACACACTCCTACCATCCATCACGCACACCTGCCTTCCCTCGTCACGCGTATCAGCGTTATTGGACTCACCTGGACTCACTTATCACCTGTTTATTTCCCCCCTATATTTGTCAGTTCCCCAGCTCTGTTCCCCGCTCCTCCATTGTATAGTTTTTGTCTTTAATATTAGTTTGCTTACGCTGTTCCTGTCTCGTTCAATATCTGTCTTTATTAAATGTTTTACTCTCCGTACCTGCTTCGTCTCTCCAGCGTCAACTCATGTGACATTCTCTCAGATCATTCACAGCTTTGTGGAAGTCACCTGTGGCACTGTTGTTTAGGCCAAGGTATGTATAGTTTTGTGTGTGCTCTAGGGCAACGGTGTCTAGATAGAATTATTATTTGTAGTCCTGGACCTTTTTTAGAACACCATTATTTTGGTCTTACTGAGATTTACTGTTAGGGCCCAGGTCTGGCAGAATCTGTGCAGAATATCTAGGTGCTGTTGTAGGCCCTCCTTGGTTGGTGACAGAAGCCCTAGATCATCAGCAAACAGTAGACATTTGACTTCAGATTCTAGTAGGGTGAGGCCGGGTGCCGCAGACTGTTCTAGTGCCCTCGCCAATTCATTGATATATATGTTGAAGAGAGTGGGGCTTAAGCTGCATCCCTGTCTCCCTCCACGGCCCTGTGGGAAGAAATGTGTGTGTTTTTTGCCTATTTTAACCGCACACTTGTTGTTTGTGTACATGGATTATATAATGTTGTATGTTTTTCCCCCAACACCACTTTCTATCAATTTGTATAGCAGACCCTCATGCCAAATTGAGTCAAAGGCTGTTTGAAGTCAACAAACTTAGCCTTTGTCTTTGTTTCGGTTTGTTTGTTTGTCAATTATGGTGTACAGGGTGAATACGTGGTCTGTCGTACAATAATTTGGTAAAAAGCCAATTTGACATTTGCTCAGTACATTGTTTTCACTGAGGAAAAGTACGAGTCTGCTGTTAATGATAACGCAGAGGATTGTCCCAAGGTTGCTGTTGACGCATATCCCACGGTAGTTATTGGGGTCAAATTTATCTCCACTTGTGTGTATTGGGTCCTTGGTTCCAAATATTGTGGAAGATGCCAGAGCTAAGGATGATGTTAAAGAGTTTTAGTATAGCCAATTGGAATTTGTTGTCTGTATATTTTATAATTTCATTGAGGATACCATCAACAAAACAGGCCTTTTTGGGTTGGAGGGTTTTTATTTTATCCTGTAGTTCATTCAAGGTAATTGGAGAATTTACACCTTCACTATTACAGTGGAACCTTTTGTCCAGGAAGTTGCCTAAAAGGGATTTAATTTGTTGTTGCATAATTGTTTTTTGGTAGGTTTCCACACTACATTCCTTCCAGCTATAGCATTTCTTAATATTACTCAGTTCCTTTGGCTTTGATGCCTCATGATTGACTATTGCTCTGTTCAAGTAGGCTGTGATTTTGCTGTGATCCGATAGGGGTGTCAGTGGGCTGACTGTGAACGCTCTGAGAGACTCTGGGTTGAGGTCAGTGATAAAGTAGTCTACAGTACTACTGCCAAGAGATGAGCTATAGGTGTACCTACCATAGGATTCCCCTCAGAGCCTACCCTTGACTATGTACATACCCAGCGTGCGACAGAGCTGTTTTTGTGCTGCATCTGGCCCAGTGAGCGATATACAGTTGCCAACCTATATTTCCAGTTGTATTCTCACCTCGCGATGCTGAGCGGCAAAGTGAAAATTGAAGGCAGAAGGCTCATGTGACAGGATTAATTAGACAGGGCCAAGTGAAGTCACACTCCTCATGGCAAACACACTTCAACCTTCAATTACACACAGTGCACAAAGCAATTAAAAGCTCCTTCTACCCTCCTTCCTATGGAGTTCTACCTGTGACTGGCTCTCAGGCTCCAGGTCTGTCTATAGCACCGGCCCCAGGGGCCTAAGAAGCAGCACTAGCAGCGCTAGGCTAATCCACAGGTAGGTAATTACAATTGATCAATTGGTGTTGGCGGTGTAATGGCTTATGGTTATTTTTAGCAAGCGTTCACCTCGTTTTGGGGGGATGTTGTTTTGCAGGTGAGGATCTGGTGGAGACGGGTGGGGGGATTCAGAGATAACTGTGTTTCTCAGTTCGTGAGACTTTGTTGCTCTAATGGGCTCTGCCTTTGAGTGTGGTAAATCTCATGTTAGGAAACATTTTTATTTTTACCATGTAGTCTATATTTCACCTTTCTATTCATGGCATTTCAGAGGAATGGAAAAATAGTATTTCCACTGTTTTGACTGAAGTATGTACAGTATGTAGGTTCATCATATGTTCATCGATGACCTATTACCACATATCTGTCTTCACAGTATAATGACAGAGATCATGAGCCCACTCTTGCTAAGTCAAACAGCAACTTATTATAAGACTGTAACATGGACATGATGGCTATGACTACCATAAAGTTAAAGCTGCTAAACACAGCAGTCTATAAAACAGTCTCTCCCCCTCTTATCTACTGCACAATACAACACTAATGTAAGTTTTACACTGTGCTCTTCTCATTAGCACTGTCTCTGCTATTCCTCAATAGGGCGATTGACACTGTGCACCATTCACCCTCTCCCTTGGTCCCCCTCCCATGCCCGTGGTGACCCCTGGGCCTGGGGCTGGGTACACCCTGTTACCACCCGCCCACCCTCCTCCCCACGATTGATTTAGATGTCTTGCTGGTGCTCCACCGCCCCTCTAGTGTTCTAGTGACATGTACAGCGCGGAGCTAGACAGACTTAGACAGTACCGGATGGCAGTGATGATGTTTACTATATCAGGCGCCTTTGCACTCTTTCTCTCTCTTTCTATTTCTCTCCCTCTTCTGTTTCTCTCTCTCTCTCCCCCTCTATTTTCTTTCTTTCTCTCTCCCTCCCACGTCCTCTCCCTCTCTTTTCTCTTATTATTTTTTCCCTTCTGTTTCTTGCTCTCTTGTTCTCTCTGTCTCCTACAGCGATTCTTAGCTGGAAGCTGTTTGCAGTGTCTGTCTCCCTCACAAATAGAACGCCTTGGGGAGAAAACCAGTTATCTTACAGATTTACACCTCAAAGCAGTGTTTTTAGAGATTCTGAAAGTCCAGCCAAAAGCGCCATGGGTCCTTTGAGTCTTTATGGTTGTTTTATAAATCAGAGATGCACATTTATTCTGAAAATCAGTTCATTTAGGGATGCATATCCAAATGGAAACCACACGGAGCTCTTTAAAACAGAGTTAATTTTTACAACATTTCAATGGTTGAGTATTTGCACATGCCAGTGCCCAAATAATCAAAGGAGAAAACCATTGGTTTGTCTGTATCTTGTGTTACATCAACAGATTAATAAAGGAATGGACATACATTTTTGTGTCTCTGATTGAAGAATGATGTGACCCTGCGTCTGTCCGCGTGCTGTGTACATAGCTAACAAAATAAGCCTCCTTGGAAAAACAGACCTAACTTGAGCAATCCTTGGGTTAATTCCAATTGAAGCAGCAAATTGACATACTTCCCTTAAGATCTTGACATATTATTAAGATTTAATGGTGGAATTATGATCATTAAAACAACATGACTGATACTGAGGGCAGATGATGAGCTATTAATTTAACCTACTCTTCCTGTAATAATATTGAGACAGACAGTCTGCCAGTTATTAGATCATAATTAGCTGGTGCAATCTGTACGGAATCTGAGGAAATGACGCCAAGTTAGCAGTGCAACAGAGCTCACTCTTCAGTGTGTACCATCACTGTAAGGACCCACAGACATCAGTAACATTGTTGCTTACACAATGACTTAAAGTGAAAAACGTGAAGAAATGATTGCAGTGGATGGGGTAATTATTATACCTTTAGTTTGGTGGCTAATGTAATGAGCAGTATATGAAAGGACATGAGTCCTTCACCGAGCCAATTTGAATTGGAAGGAACACAATTCATGTGGCACCGGGCCAGATGGTAGCTAACCAAAACATAACTGGTCCGGTGCTTTATTGTGATTCTGCAACCACCCAAACATCAAACCTTGTTTTGATTGTGTGCTGTCATAGTGTTGTCCCTCAGCGTTGACTCAAAGCAGAGGTCAATTGAGGGTTGGACTCACTTCCTGCCAGCTTGCCTTTTTCTTTGTCCCCCCAGCTCTCTCTCTCCCTATCTCTCTATCTCCCTCCCTCTCTCTACCTCTCCCTAACTCGCATCCTTTGTCCCGATCTTGTCCACATTCTGATTGTGCCTACATTTTAGACAGGTGTAGGCATTCAAAAGACACATTGTGATCTGATTGTGATTAGATCATCTTGCCCACCACCGGAGGGTAGTCAGACATGCATAGTGTCTGGATATCTTACATGTGTAGATAGATCTGGACAGAGAAACCATTTAAATCATCATTATTCTGACATCTAAAATCATTGAAAGGTGGCACCATTGCCTGATTATATCAATATGTGTCTTACAATAAATACTTTATTTTTTTTAAAGAATAGCTGTGAAATAATTTGCATAAAGGAAGGGACCAGGAAATCTGGACACAGTGGGCGGATAACAGACACATTTGAATTTAAATGTGTAGACACATTTCTGGAAATGTGGGCACGATCAGAATGTAGACAAGATCCGGACAAAGGACCCATGTTAGCACCAGGTATAAACAGGGCTCTCTCGCTCTCTCTCTCACACACACACACACACACACACACACACACACACACACACACACACACACACACACACACACACACACACACACACACACACACACACACACACACACACACACACACACACACACACACACACACACACACTTTGTCATGCATGACTGGCCTAACTCTCTGATTTCCATACAGTGCGTGTTTGCACGTTTGTGTGTGTGTGTGTGTGTGTGTGTGGGTGTGTGTGTGTGTGTGTGTGTGTGTGTGTGTGTGTGTGTGTGTGTTCACTGTGCTAGTTTCAGTAATGTCAAATCTGCACCCTCAGCTGTTTCCCTCACTCACATGAGAGAGCATTACCCTATGGGCGCACTTCTCTCAGCCTCCCTTAGGCATTTCTCCAGGTAGCGTTCGCCAAAGCCACCCTGTTAATAAGCAACATATTTGATTTTCAACATGCAACGTATTGTGTCGGGCTCCAACTCTGATCTGATATCCAACACGGCGACATCAGACGTATGGTAAGAGTTGAATTATTCAGGGAAGATCAGGAGTGTGGGAGAGGTGTCATACCACCCTGGGGTGCACACCATGCTTTGGGTGGGTGAGAATGTGAAACTGAGAACGTAGAGCCTCACTACATACATACTGTAGCCCCAGGCGGACTGGGAGCTGAGCAGGCCAAGTCTTGCAATTAGATTCCATTTTCCTTGTCACAACATGTTGAGATGTAAACCTGTACATCTGGAACCCACTGAAGTGGTAATGTAACTGTACACTGATATCATTGACAGGAATCGTGCATAGCAATATGTTTGTGTTGATCAGAACGCAGAAAAATCATCACATAGCATGGACATTGCACTTATTTCCACTCAGTGCCTATAACCTGTCATGTAGGTATTGCAAGTAACGTCTAATGTGCGTACAATTTTAAAAGAGTACATTGGAATGTCCAACGGTTCAGATCCTACAACAACAACATGAGATTGGTCCATGCTGGTTGCCCCATCGCTGTCCTTGCGTGTCATTGTTTGGGAGTGGTGAGCGAAGGAGAGGAGCTTGTCCTGTGTTGATTACAGTACTGATGGGCCTCCATTTGTCACCACTCTTGCTAGCTCCAGCGCCGAGCAGCGGGGTTCCCTGATTACTTAATTGCTTGTAAGAGCTCATTAAAGCTTCCTATCCATCATAAGTCATATGGTGACTATCAGTTTGAGAGAGAGAGAGAGAGAGAGAGAGAGAGAGAGAGAGAGAGAGAGAGAGAGAGAGAGAGAGAGAGAGAGAGAGAGAGAGAGAGAGAGAGAGAGAGAGAGAGAGAGAGAGAGAGAGAGAGAGAGAGAGAGAGAGAGAGAGAGAGAAGGATGTTACCACAGCAGCTCAGAATTTGGTCAATGGGAAACTGACTAGTCGAGATGTCTATGCATTTGCTGAGAGGCAACTAGGTTAGTGGTGAGCTATAAAGGACAGGACAAAAATGCTACATTGTACCTGATGATCAAGAAAAAAACTGAACTGAGATGGTGGGCCAGAGTCATTTGTCTCGGTTTGGATTTCAGGAGGATTTCACCTACTCACCAAGACAATGATGATCTTTATGGAATTTCAATCCATTGGATCCTTAGCATGTAATAGATTTGGAGAATCTCAGAGACTTAACCAGGTGCAGGACTAGAATTGGATGCTGTTCGTATTAATTGGTGTTCATTTGCAAAGCGGCTGAAAAAAAAAACGTCTTTTGCCAAGAGCAAGTCTTACAAGCCCCCAGCTGGGGTTGTCAGGGGCAGGCTTGTTGGCATTGTGGCAGCATATGTTTGGTGCCAAGAACACCATCGATTTGCATTTCTTTTATATCAATTTCACAAAGCAGAAATGCTCTCTCTCGTGCAGAAATGATCCAAATGTGAGTGTTGCAATTAATCACAAGTGAAATATATCGGCTGATGAAAAGCCGTAATTCTAGTTGCGACATTTTTTGGGAAAGTGGGAGCAATCATTTACGACACGCGTAACATCTGCACCATGCTCGCTTTCACATTTTGATAAATGTGCCGTTAAAGCGGTGTGGCTGGGCTCCATTTGAGACTGGCTGGAAGGATAGAAAGAAAAAAAGCTGTATGAACATTGAGATATTGCAAACACAATAAGTCACAAAGATTGTCTCTCTGTCTCAAAAACATATACTGCAATATGACAAGACATGTAAACTTCAAAAGTGCTTTCATGATTGAAATGGAATTAAAATGTTTGTGATACAGACCAAAGCCTACTAAATACAAAACTGCAAGTGTTGCCTAAGACCTAGAAAGGATCAAGGATTAATTCAAATTCCACTTTAGAGACACTTCATACAATCTTTTTCAACATTTTTGAGTAAACGTTTGGCGGATTTTCTTTTTTATGTAGGTGAATAGTAGCAGAATGGAACGTGTTGTTATATTGCGTTAAAGTTTTCCATGAATTTATAAACCAGAATGCAACAGGGGCAGATCAGTGTGACCAATTGGGATGCCTAATTGATCCAATTACTCAATTAATTGTTTGGTAGGATTAGAGCCTTAAACAGCCTCGTACAGTATGTGTAGAGAGACAGGACTGGCCTTGCCAAGAGCTGTCTAACGAGGTCCAGGTTTCTGCTTCCTCAAAGCAGTCTCCAAATGGGTAGGGGACTCGAGACTCACCAATGGCCAAATGGTACAAACCGCCTACTGTTTCACAGATTTAGTATCATCCAAGGCCATAGGACAATCTTTCTTTGGTGGTAACTGAGGCACATACAGTACAGTACTTCACCAATAATACAAGAGGTGTTGGTAAAACTCAGAGTAAACAGTTTGTTCAACCATCTCTTGCTGATGCTGAGCAGTGGTGGTGGTTTCACTTTACTTCCTGTTTTCCCTGCTCACTTTCTGTCCTCCATAAGATCCCCAGTGATCAATATAGATGAGGGGAAGGACAGGGCTCCACCAAAGGCTCTGTGGAGAAACCAACCTGTATCTCCTCCTCTTGGAGCCCTGAGTAAGATTCATTTAATTAGCTAAGTATCTCACTCGCTCAACACTCCCGTGCAACTCCCAGTTGACTTCTCAACACACATCCCCGCGTGGATTGAAGTTGCCATCACAAACCCACAACAAAAAAATGTATCGCTGGGGATTTTTTTGTTGACAATGACCCCACTTTTCATCCACTTTTTCTCCTTACACCTAGCATTGTTATTCCCAGTTCAACGGCCGAGAAACGCTGCACCCCTTTTTTCTCTTCCTTGGATAATGCTTTACAAAATGCCTCTCATCAAAGAATTCATTAACAACGAACATGAATTAAAAAATAAATGAGTAAACATCAATTTCAAATCTCAGCACTGTGGAAGTGAATACATTATGCACAGTAATGATGTTTGAAAGGGACTTTAGCACCTCTGTGGGACTCTTTAAACCCCTTACCTCTTAGGCAGTTGCTTATTTTGCAACCCTTTGTTGTTAAACAACAAAGAGAATGGGCTCTCATGATGTTATATTAATCAGTGGATTAATATTTCAATTTGATTTGCTTTATAGTTGAGGTGCTGTTGGCATTTCCATTTTCCCTCCATATGTGCAGCGATGTTAAGTGGTATCATTACCATTTTCTACCTGGGGGTTCGGGAGATAACAGGCCCCAGTGATAGCTCTATTCGAAGGAGGGAGAGGGAGGTTTGGGGAGCGCTCATGCATTTTTAAAGGGCCTGTTTGGTGTGCCTTCACATTCATTTTCTATAATGCAACATGGAAACAGCTGAGTCACAGGCTTTCTGCTCGCCACAGGACGGGAAATAACAAAACCCGCCTTAGATTCAAATCAAATGTTATTTGTCACATGCTTCGTAAAACAACAGGTTTAGAGACTAACAGTGAAATGCTTACTTACGGGCCCTTCCCAACAATGCAGAGAGAAAAAAATAAGTAATAGAAAAATAATAAGACAAAAAAATACAAAAATGGGTAATGATAACTCAACTTCATTCCTCATACTCTTGGTTAGTAGTGGTGTTTCCTAGCTTTGGTAGAAGCTAGGAAATATGGTAGGCTTTGGAGGGGACAGGTAGAACTCATAGATGATAAGTCTGATAAAGGCAGATAAATAGTTTCATTCCAAAACACTATACATCCATTTTCAGAAATGTTGATAAATTAGCTTTTATTGTTGAAATAAACTATGAAAGAGATTGGTGTGTTTTTTCCTTATCTAGTCATGGCATGGGGTTATTCAATGACATTGCATGTATTTGTTTTAAAATCAATCACTTGATGGTTTCATTACAGAGACAAATAATCATGTTTTTTTTTGCAAAATGCTATATATCCTCCTCACGCTCAGAGAAATAAGTAGTACTGCTAGGTTTTACAGAGTCAAATGTAACAAATAACTATGTTTAATAAAGAACTATATAATGATACATGTGACATCAATATTCTATATTTTTTTCAACAAATAATTAAATCAATGTATGTAAAACCTTTACATTTAACATTTTAGTCATGTAGCAGATGCTCTTATCAAGAAAGACTTAACAGTAAGTGGATTCATCTTAAGATAGCTTTAAGATGAATGCACTTACTGTAAGATAGTGTAGGATATAGCGTTTTGGAAATAAACTCTTCAATATACACCAATGCAACGAGGCTTGAATGAACTAGATAATAAACGGCATGAGTTTTAACATACAGTGGGAATCATGACCTATAGCTTCGCTGTAATTATACACACACTTTAAAGCACGTATCTAATAGTTTAGATATATAATTTAACACTTTTTCATAGCGGTGTGACACCATTTTTTTTTTTACATTTTCACACGTTGTCATCACATGTTTGATGACCACTTTATAAGTGCAAGGTTGTTTACATAAGGTTGGCAATGTTCGTGTTAACTTTAAGGCTAATTTGTCTCATTATGTCAATCCTACTGCTAGCTAATCATACAGCACACCTCTTAAAGAAAACAGAGGTGCAATTACATAATGGTTCATTTGTCATAAACACCACACTGCCATGCAGTAAAAATAAACATAATTGCCAGACGGATTTTGAGTGACAAGTCATTAGATAATTGTTTGCGAAAGCTGATTAGTATGACAGGCATTACTGGAATATAAACGTATCCCCTGGATGCGCAACTAATGCAAACTATTAACACTATAATAAGCAGTGACTTTACTAAAGTATACCTTTGAAATAACTTGACAACACAATGAGCAATGACAAACAATGCAGTTAATGTTGGGACATATATTGAGGTATTGGTTCGAAATAACATCATCCTTTATGCTGGAATCCAGAGCGGTAAACTGCCATGTCCGTTTGCGATATTAAAACACCAAAGACGTTACTTCAAACAACTAACGTCCGACATCATTGCACGTGAGATAGAACAGCGATGTTTTTTTACCACGACGCTAGATGCTCATTTCCTCAAAACAATATTAAATGCGCCTGGGGCGGACAGTGGCGCTGTTGCACCTATTTCGGATTTCAGCTATAA